>NC_056732.1:64927668-65150168 GCF_019279795.1 Protopterus annectens
GGTAGAATCTGTCATGTACTTGCTGTGCATCTTACATTTACCTGCCTTGTAAAATGATCTGTGTGGAGCTTTTCTCCCTGGGCCTCTGCTGAAAAAGGGTTTGTGCTCAGTCGGACATACCTGGTTAACAAATGTCAAAATAAAATAAGATAGAAAGTGGTGTCATTACGTTAACAAGTTATTATTCCCGTTACATCTAAATCTCTAGTTCCAGCTTTAATGTTTGATAAGGTGATCTTTATAGAGTTAAGGTGATCTTTATAGAGTTGTTTCTTATCATATCCATTTGAACATAGGTCACAAAATGTTGTTTATATATATATATATATATATATATATATATATATACATATATATATACACACACACACACACACACACACACACACACACACACACACACACACACACACACACAAATACCTCTTCAAATATTGAAGTTTAACCATCCTAAGAGGAACAATTGTCCCAGACTGACAGCCATACTTACAGACTTGAATTAACCTACAAGGAAGGTTATCCAAGCTAAGACGCATGGTACAGCCTGTGCTTCTACTAAGTGCTGTTTTTGTCTTATCTTTATTCCTCCCCCAAATTAGAAAAACACGAAGGTTTTCAGAAAACATTTCCTAGCCATTGTAAGTATTCTGCTTTTATGCCACTTATCAGACTGTCTCCATAGAGACAGGAGAACCAGATAAATGAGTGTTTGTTGAGGCAGCCATATATTTGCTAGAGGAAAACTTATATAGTCAATGTTCTTTTTTAATTTGCTTTCCCTTAAAAAACTGTCACTAGATCACAAGGGCTTTAATCCAGTGGTTCCCATATGCAAGAGTAAGAAAAAGCATATAAATTTTTCTTGTACAAAACTCTTTTGATCAGACTTTTGCAAACTGAACAAGAATAAGGAGGAGCACCTGTTTACTTTAGTATCCCTGTTACACCAGCATGTAGGCTACGTCATGTGTTATAAAATTACTACCATTAAGAAAATAAATTGTTTTATTTACAGTTAACTCTTTCTTTCCTCTTCGCCTCTCCTAAATGTTCTTCTAAACATTATGATGTGAAGTACGGTAAATGCTTTGGAGCCCCCCTACAAGTCAAAGTCCAAAATTTCTAGGTTTTCTTGTTCATGTTTCGCAAATATAATTAATGCTTTGTAATCCCAGATTTGTCAATTTCCAAGTTGCTGGTTTTAAGGTTTCACTGGCAGTCTCTCTCTCTCTCTATGGGCTTAATTACCAGAAGAACAAAAGGCAAAATCTCATTCTGTTTGATAGCTTACTCTCTGTTGGACAAACTTTTGTATTTCTGCATCAAAAACTGATTCTGACCCTCCAAATATTCTGAAATTAACTGGATACAACAGCTTGAATCTCATACCTGCTTCTCGACATGCCCCTATTAGTAAGTTCAAAAGACGATACTAGGCTATTGGCACAGAGGCCCCTTATAAGCCTAGCTAAGAATTTCACCCATGCTCCCACAAAGTCAACACCTGTTTTCCCTGTCCAGCAGGGACACAAGTGGGATCCCAGGGGTATATTTTCCGTTTCCCCATCCAGTCGTCCAGGTTTTTCTTAAAGAGGGCTAGTGAGGTACTCTGCTTGACATGAAGAGCAAGTCTATTCCACAGATGGGGGAATCGTTGGGACACAAATCTATCCTGCCAACAAGTTCTACTAATGTCACAGACCAGGTTGAGACCTTGCATGCAGGTTGCACTGGTGGAGTTTGACTTACAAATATGCAGCAACTCCATCAAGGCTGAGTCTGAAACAGCCTTGTATGCCAGACACAGGTCACCTCTGAGCAGTCTGTATAAAACTGAGTAGAGGGACAGGGCTTTTAGCCTATCTGTATAGGACAGGTGTCTTGAGACCCTGGATTTTCCTGGTTAAGAACCTCTGTGGTCTCTCTAGCCGCTACATGTGCTTGGCAAGGTACATGCCGAACAGGGCACTGTAGACTATAATGGGTCTGATAAGGGTGGAGTACAGGGATTTTATGACCTCCTTGTTCCTAGATGAAATACCCTTACTTATGAGGTGGGCCATGTAGAAAGCCTTCCGTACAACGGAGACAACAAGATGGTCAAGTCAAGGTTGCTATCAACCTGGGTACCCAAGTACCTCACAACTGATTGCTTGCTTAGTACATGGTTATCAATTTGATAATTAGTGGGGACACTATTTTCCCCAAAGGGGATAATGATGCATTTCTTGGCATTCAGTTTGAGGGCATGCTTCTGGCACCAGTCATTAATTTGGTTAAGTTCCTCTTGGAGAATGTCCACATCACTAGGACAATGACCAACTTGCAGTCATTTGCAAATTTGGTCAGCCACAGACCACTGGTTTTGACTAGCCCTCAGAAAAATTTGTCCCAAACATTAGAGGCCCCAAGACTGATCCTTGCGGTACGCCGCTTGTTACGAGTTTACTACTAGAGGTGGCTTCCCCTATATTGACTGAGTGGGTTCTATCAGTGAGCCAGTTAGCTACCCATCTGGTAACATATGGGTTGATGCCTGCTGGGAGAGTTATCTATTATGGCCAAGTGGGGAATAGTGTCAAAGGCTTTGGCTAAGTCAAAGTAGACGGTATGCACTGTCTTGCCCTCGTCCATGGCTTTGGTGACTGTTTCGAAACAGGAGGCCAAGTTTAAACAGCCATGATCATCCTTCGACAAACTGTGTGGGATCAAGAGTTCTCACACAATACCTTGCTTATAAGGTCCATGATAATGCATCCCATAGTTTTGCTGCCCAGGCTAGTTAGGCTGATTTGCCTATAATTTCCTGGGTCAGTGGATGCTCCACCTTTGTGCAGAAGGATGACGGTGGCTATCCTCCATTCTGCTGGGATGAAGCCGGTACACAGGCATTGCTTGAATATGATGCCTAGTGGTGCTGAGAGCTCTTGCCCAAGTTCATGCAGGACATAGCAAGGGATGTTATCTGGTCCCAAGCAGGCTGTATTTTTTGCCTTTCACAGGGCATTAATAACCTGCTCCCTGGTGATGAGTAGAGGGGGGTAGGTGCCGGGGATGTCCTGGTTTACTTATGGTGGGACAGGGGGTGAAGTTTTCACTGAACTTGTCTGCCAGCAGGTTGGCTATATCTATGGCATTTGTGTATGTGGTATTCTTGACCACCAATTCAGAGCAGATTTGGAAGTTACCTTCGAGACTGCGGACGTATGCAAAGAAGGCCTTGTGATTGTCCTTAGGGGATGTGGCCAATCTGGACTTGAAGTTAGCCTCAAGATGATTTCACTAGTGACCTTATTTGCTGGATCAGACAAAGGAGAGATTGCTTCCAACTTGGCACCTGCTCCTTCTTGGGCCTGGACAGCAATTTTTTTCCTTTTATTATACAGTTTGTTTACTGCTGCTGTCCCACCAGACAGGTTTACTCTTCCTTGAGGAAGATGATTTGGTCCTGTCAGGTATTGCTGAGTCCATGCAACTATATAGGTACTCATAGTTTTTTGATGTAGGCTTGGATATTAATTCTTGATTCAACTGAATGGATGGTGGGTGTGAAGCTGCTTGTACCTGCTCTTAGCAGGTTGTAGTCAGCTTTGGAAAGTTTTTTTTGTTTAACCTTGGCAAGGGAGGGGGGGGTGAGGGGAGATGGTTACTTCAAAAGTGATTGCTTTATTAGTAAAATGAATTTCCTTTTCTTCTACCTGGTGTACAGTGAGTAATTTTCCGCAAACACTCAGTTTCCCAGTTTTAGTACTTAGTCCATCTCTGACTAACAAATGGTAGCAAAGACATTATCATCAATGCTAAGAAATGCAGAATTGTACCCTTTGGGAAATTAACCAGCTAATTACCATGTTAGTATTACGCCCCTAAGTGTCAACCCAATGGTCAGGGATCTGGCTACAAATGTAGACAGTGGCCTTACCTTAGACTACCACAGGGCCACAATGGCAAGGAAGTCCTTTTATGTTGTGCAACTTGCATGGCATCCAGGTCCAAAGAGGTCATTATCCCACTGTACTCTGCCCTTATCAGACCAGAGTATAATGCTCCCTTTGGTATGTACCTGAACAGGCATATGCAGCAACTACAGTGACCTCAAAGGTTCCTTACAAAAAGGATACAAGGCATAACAATAACCTGCCTTAAGAAGAGCACCTTAAAGCCCTTTCCCTCTACTCAGTCTGACAGATTGCAAAGGGGTGATCTATACATAGCTTACAAGGCATCCGCAAACCCCAGACTTACAAATATCCTACATATTTGTAAGTCAAAGAGTACCAGAAATACAAGGTTTAAGGACCCGAATTTTGTCTACGACTTAAACAGAACATGCTATAGAGACAGATGCGTGTCCCAGAGACTACCCCTCCTAAGAACAGGCTTCCCATCCACATGGACCAGATCTATTACCCAGTTTAGCACAACCTAGACAAGTGGATGGGGAACAGGAAATTTACACCGGGCCTCGCACCCATGTCCCTTACAGACAGAGGTAGCTTATAAATACCTTGTCTTCAAAGATCTGCTTGGATGCAGGATGTCATTCTTTCAGAAAAACTTGGCTAGGCTTAGAAAGCCCCCCCTACCCCAGGTTGTTAACCTAGGTCACAGTCTATGAATCTATGTTCCTTCCAGTTTTTCTGGTACAGTGGAAATTCTCAGGTTTTCCCTATGTGCTCTGTCTTCTAATTGTAT
The DNA here is from genome assembly GCF_019279795.1 of Protopterus annectens. NCBI lineage: Eukaryota > Metazoa > Chordata > Ceratodontiformes > Protopteridae > Protopterus > Protopterus annectens. The sequence goes on from NC_056732.1 coordinate 64,932,364, forward strand.
TATTTTTTTGAAACATCCCTTCTTGAGCAACCTCATACTCAGCCAGCCTTTTCTTCATTTTAACCTCTCATTTTTGCAGTCTTATCCTTTCATCTGAATACCTGTTTAAAGTTTCTTCCATTTTTCCAGCCTTTTGTTATTTGAGGCAATATACTCCTTCAGTGTTTTTTTTATTTTACTCAGCTCTGAGTACATTTGACTTTTTTCCTCTAGGTTACTAGACGTCATGTCTTGCACCAAAGCTGGAACTTGCACTGCTTTTTGTTGAGCAGCTGCAGAACTCTTCCCAGTCAGTGTTTTCTCCTCACCTTTTATTGATTTTCTTTCAGATTCTCTGAATTTTTTTTTTGCTGGCATCCAAGGAGTGCACTTACTAGCCAGTTATTGAAATTTACCCAAAAAGACAAGTTCACTGGCTGTCTTTTCCGAGTTTCTGTTTTCACACTGGAAGAGCTGAAATTAAGCTGTTACTGGGTATGCAGACATCTTGGAAGCCCCTCCCATTAAGGATGTTAATCAAAATGTTAACATGTGAACACATCTGACCTATATAAAATTTCAAAATGGGCTGTCACATCAGGCCTTTGCAGATTCCTAGCAGTATACCAAAAGGCTCTGTACTGGGGCCTCTTTTTGGACTGTTCTTCCCAGGTTTCAAATTAGGAAATTGGCTCTGAATAATTATATATGCTAATTATTGCAAGCTAGGCGACATAATTTCTGTGAGGCAAAAGTTCTCTAGGATGGTCTACAAAAAATACATCCTTCATGCAGTAGTAATGATTTCACTGTTTTTGAAGCTACATGATCTGACTGCTTTCCAACTTTCACTGTAGTTCTTTCCTGAGATTTGTGGGGGTAGGGGAGCCAGGTTCATTCATCCCCTCATCAGGATGAGGGCCCCATGACCAATTCATCCCCTGACTGGGTTGACAGCTGTGTTAGTCCATTTATTTTCCATAGAGCGGACTGTCTGGTGTGAGAGAGTGGGTGTTTTATGCCAGTCATATGGGATCCTCCCAAATACAACCGCTCTCCTTGGTGGCTGGTAACTATGTATTATGTTTTTCTATGGAGAGACCACGTTTTTTCCTGCTCACATGCCCAAATGGAGTGCACAGCATATAACCACACCAAACATTGACCAGATACCAGTTCCCGACACCTGCTCCACACTCCTGCATGGACTAGCAGATGTCTTCCTCTTCCCTGGATGGGAGCACTGGCATCACTCACTCACTCTCATCCTCCCTATCCCTCTCTTCAGTGCCTAGGCAGCTAAACATACTTGGTCTATGGAATAGTCAAGGTTTTATCTCCTGTATTCCACAGAGAAGTAATAGTTTTTGACTTTTAACTTCGGTAAATGTACCATTAGGAGACTTGGGAGCTAGGACAAGAGTTGCGATTATACAACAGGGACAAATTACCTTGTCATTAAAGCTGTAGAGATACTGTACAATGGCAGTATGACAGAAAAGCACATTGCAGCCCATCTTGTCATTTTCATAAGGTCACTGTACTGCTTTACAACTCACCAGTCATTCCCAGTACTGAATGCAGTTTTATTGCTTTTGGAATACCATCCTAAACAGTTTATTTGCTGTAAGACTAAAGAGATTAACACTGTCTGGCCTTTACTTAAGTGAACTGTTAACCATTTGCAGACAGGGCTACCCTGTTTCTTTAATGCTTTTAATCTATATTCTATTGCATTCCAATATGTACAGTCCACTGGCCTGTAAACAAACTAAAAATTCACACTTCTACTCCTTTGAGTCTTGTATTGAAGATGCGCACTCTACCATTTAGCATCCTGCATTTGGGCTGGTTGTATGTTAATCAGAATTCTCTAGAACTGCACCAGAGGTATAAATACACTCCCTTTACCACTCTTCACTGAAGATAAACTCTGCAGATAATCCCTGTAAAATACTTCTTAGAGATAGCCACGCAAAGTGTGTAGAGATCTGGGTGGACCTCTTGTGCAGTAATGCATACAAAACAGTCAAGAAAGAAGACTGAAATGTTCAAGTATTCCCCACTTTATTATAAATTAACTACAGCATTTGCTACAGGTATCTGTTATAATGGTATTTAAATGTGGACCATGAAACAGTGAATGCACAAATTATCCAGAACTTTAAACTGCCAATCACAAAGTTTACATTATGACTCTAAACACAACAACTGACTGAACTTCACAAATGGTATTATACCATCATCATTACCTTAAATAAATGAAATGGACTGGTCTGCATTTTAAGAAAGATTTACAAAAAATTCTTACATCTTCTAAGCAAATGCAAGTTTCTCTACATCAGTGGTGTACAACCTTTCAAAAGACAGGAATTTACACCGTGAATAATCCCAGCACTAGTCAGCAACAAAAAAGCCACATGACGGTGACACCAGTCAGTATAAATCATAAATATGGGCAATACAGTTGCTTGTCAGTTAATTTACAACATAAATATCTTACGGAACACAAGTTGGGGCATCCATGTTATACATGCATGACAGAGATTTCACAAGTAGATTAATGAGGAAAATGAAAATGAACTAATAGAGAACGGACCATTATGTAGCAAGAAAAGCACATTTTACTGAAAGAGTCACTGCATACATACATTATAAACGTTATAATTTACTTGTCACTTAAAACGAATAGACCAGTATATAGATCTGAAAGAGCATTTAATTGAATAAAAAGTGTGTACAAATGGGTAATTTGACTTTTCTTGGTTACATGTTCAGAAACAGAACTTTCCTACAACTGCAGAGCCTCAGTAAGATGACTGCATTTAAAACAAACCACTTCTTCTTAGCCATACATACTTTGTTATACAGCACTAGAGCTGTGAAACACTGGTATACAGCACTAGAGCTATGAAACACTGGCTTAAAAATGCTATCAACAAAGGACTGCATTCTAGTCCAGCAGAGGCATACAGTGGATATAAAGTGTACACACCCTGTAAAATGCCAGGTTTTTGTGATATAAAAAATGAAACCACAATAAATCATTTCAAAACTTTTCCCACCTTTAATGGGACCTATAACCTGTACAATTCAATTGAAAAACAAACAAATCTGTTAGGGGGAAAAATATAGAAAACTCACAATAAGCTGGTTGCATAAGTGTGCACACCCTTAAACTAATACTTTGTTGAAGAACCTTTTGATTTAATTGCAACATTCAGTCTTCTTGGGTACACATCTGCCATCAATTAGAGACTCTGATTAACCCCAAATAAAGTTCAGCTGTTCTAGTAGGATTTTCCTAACATTTACTCAGTTGCCTGCTACAGCAAAAGCCATGGTTCGCAGAGAGCTTACAAAGAATCAAAGGTATCTCACTGTTGAAAGGCATCAGTCAGGAGAAGGGTACAAAAAAATTTCCACAGCATTGACTACACCATGGCACACAGTGAAGACAGTCATCAAAAAGTGGAGAAAATATGGGACAACAGTGACGTTGCAAAGAATTGGACGTCCCTCCAAAATTGATGAAAAGACAAGACGAAAACTGGTCAGAGAGGCTGCCAAGAGACCTACAGCAACACTGAAGAAGCTGCAGGAATTTCTGGCAAGTACTGGTTGTGTACTACATGCGACAACAATCTCCTGTATTATCCATTATGTCAAGGCTATGGGGTAGGGTTGCAAGACGGAAGCCTTTTCTTACACAGAAAAACATCCAGGCCCGGCTAAAATTTGCAAAACAATACATCAAGTCTCCCACAAGCATGTGGAAAAATGTGTTATGGTCTTACGAAACCAAGTTTGAACTTTTTGGCCACAATTCCAAAAGGTACGTTTGGCTCAAAAACAACACTTCACATCACCAAGCGAACACCATCTGTACGGTGAAGCATGGAGGTGGCGGTATCATGCTTTGGGGTTGCTTTTCTTCAGCTGGAACTAGGGCTTTAGTCAAGGTGGAGGGAATTATGAAAAGTTCCAAATACCAGTCACTTTTGGCCCAAAACCTTCAAGCGTTTGCTAGAAAGATGAAGATGAAGAGGAATTTCACCTTACAACATGATAATGATCCCAAGCATACATCCTAATCAACAAAAGAATGGCTTTACCAGAAGAAAATTAAAGTTTTGGAATGGCCCAGCCGGAGCCCAGACCTAAATCCAATAGCAAATCTGTAGGGTGACCTGAAGAGGGCTGTGCACAAGAGATACCTTCACAATCTGACAGATTTGGAGCACTTTTGTAAAGAATAGTGGCAAATATTGCCAAGCCAAGATGTGCCATGCTGATAGACTCCTACCCAAGAAGACTGAATGCTGTAATTAAATCAAAAGGTGCTTCAACTAAGTATTAGTTTAAGGGTGTGCACACTTATGCAACCAGCTTATTGTATGTTTTGATTTTTTTATATATTATTCCCCAGACAGATCATTTGAATTGTACAGGTTATAGGTCACATTAAAGGTGGAAAAAGTTTTGAAATTATTTATTATGGTCTCATTTTTTATATCACAAAAACCTGGCATTTTAACAGGGATGTATAAACTTTTTATATCCACTGTATATCTAACAAGAAGTTTACCAAAAAAAAAATTATTGTAAAAAATGTGTGATTTTTGTCTTTATGTGTCAGCATACCCCCTTTTGATTCCGTGTTTGTTTAATCTGTGTATTCTAGTTTCCTCCCATCTCCCAAACAATAAGCTGCCTGGCTGTGTTGCACTTTTGCTTACTCTTTTGGCTGAGTTATGGCTGAAAACTCTGAAAGACCATTTCACTTAAACCATACGAAATGAAAAAGTAACCCGACAACATTAGTACAGCAAAAAGACTATGTAAATACAAAAGCAAGCTATATGTTTTAGGTTTTCTGGGAAAATACAAAAGATCTCTAAAATTGACAAATAGCCTACCTTTACAGTTATAAGAATAGGCAAACATGCACAAACTGCACACAAACATGCACAAATTGCACTTTTATACCAATAAGACAGTTTTATTTTAATATATAAATAAATTTAGAAATTATAGGTTTCAAAATATGTCATATCTGTAAAGGATTTGATGTTGCTTTAATTTTCTCAGATATACATTTTTTACTTGATCGCAACTTTTGATTAATTACAGCAATTTTTGATTAGTTATTACAAAATTCAAATTGCAAACCCTACTGACCACTTAAAGTCCAACAGACACACAGAGTGCTAATGTGTATAAAAACATTAATACATTGTAAGCAATTAAAAGAAATTTACTTGCTATGTAAAGAAAAACAGATAAGGGCCAAGGAGAAAGGAAAGGTAAAAAAACTCTGTTTATGTGCTTTTGAAGTGCATTTACTGCTAGTCTACAACTGTACAACATAAGTCTGAGCTGAGATTTGAGAGATGGGTGGTAGGAAGCAGGCCAGCTTCTTGCTCCTGGGAAGCACTGCTCTCTCCCTATTGTTAGCACCCTCCTCCCCTTCGGCATCTCCTTTGAGCCTGCTGTTGCTGTCCACCGAGGGGGAGCCTCGTTTGGTAAACTGGATTCTGTTTGGCTTTATTGGTGCTAAGCTCCATGACAGTGTGGGCTCAGCTGGCTCAAAGTAACACTAGTTGATACACTACCCAATGTTCCTACTAGGTGTCACCCTTGTGGTGAGCCACAGCCACCTCCTTACCCCCCATGATGAGTGAACTGGCAACATCCACTCACTCTCACCCCTACCCCCACCAGATCACTTCTGTTGCATAGGAAGGGCTTTATCCCTCTATGTTATGGTGCTGGTCTCCTTCAAAAAGGAGGTTAGCAAACATGTCTTCCCAGTTAAAGCTTTTCACTCTGCCCATATGTAAGCACCATAGACAGAAATTAAAGACATAAAATATATGTAGTACAACTATCGCAACAAAGGTTTCACATACTTAAGTTTCACTTGTTTCTGCAAGTGATGTATTCAGATACTTTGGGATATAGGAGGAGCCTACCATCTTCTCTTTCACACACACAGCAGATCTACATGAAAAAGTGTTGACACAAACTAAATCTGCATAGCCTTAAGCCAACACGGTTTAAAAAAAAAAATGGACAGTGAATTAATACTTATTGACTCCCATTATTTTCTCTAGGGCACCTAATAAAATATGTAGGTTTATAACACTGTCTAACAGAAAGGAAGACAACCAAGTTACTCTGAAATGCAGTTCCTGACTTCTATAGTCCATATAGTCCTACTACTTATTCTGATCTTCTTCACGGTGACCACTGTACACAACTTTTTCAAAATGAAGAAAAAATAAAGCAGTTACTTTAGAACACCTAGTTTCCCCTACAGATAACTAAACTTATATTGCAAGACAGGACCATTTCTCTTGAATATGGTATTTTCCCTTAGAAGTATCAGTGACCAAATAATATTTAGTAGATTAATCTTACAAATATAGGTGCTTCACTGATGCAAGCTAACATTACTTAGATTAATTAACACAATGTGTTTTCTTATTCTATTTTTGCATTTGCTAGATAATTACAGTGTTGTAGGAAGTGTAGAGTAGAACAGCTTGCTGAATTCATACCCTGGTCAGTTTACGCCAGTTCTTTTACTGTTAAACATTATTTCACTACATACCTTCACTGTTGTGGTTGCTGCACAGCTTGCATTACATTTAGTTATTCTAAAACTGTTAAATTAGAGTTTCAATTTGGGTTTTAGCTGGTCCTGTCCTAGTACAAAGTTGTACTTCACTGCTAGCAAAAATGGTGCATAGCTGTGGCACTACAGGATGATGACAGTCCTATATGGCCCTATAGGATTCCTCCACACATTGAGGGTTGGGAGATGGAAACAAGCTATGATAACAAATATGGCACGGACAGAATAGGGGTCCATGTGCATTTGATGGCTACCTACAAAGGGAGCAGTTCCTCCATGTCACACATTCCATAGCTACTAAAGTTGCATACCTAGTAGAAACTGCGATGCAAATTCTCTACTGACCTGCGGTAGAACTGGTGGGAGCGACTGCACTGTATAGGGATGCTGCCTTCATGTTTAAAGGTTTACAGTATATCAGTCATGCAGAACCCCTGGATAAGGAGGTCTAGTACTGCAGCAGTTGTGTTTCTGACTCACAGCACTCAATTCTCCACTACAGTTCGTATTACTAAGCAATAGGCCTTCCATGCATATGTACATTTGCCCTTTGTCTGCATAATTTTTAGTTGGATCTCAAACTTCCCCCTGCATACCAAACAGATGCAAACAGCCAATTGAGGATCTTCTAAAATCCCCACAGATGTGGGCTAGCATCACACTTAGTTATATGTTTGGTTTTCTACCTTGGCCATTGCCTGCCAGAGAGGGTCTAACCCCCAACCACACACACACCTTGAAACAGAGACAAAATGGAAGGAGAGACTTTGACATTTATAAAAACTATAACTGATAAGTACATTATGCATGCCCATGTTGTATTGCAGGCAAAACAAAAACATATATAGGATGAACAGCATCATGCTGTAGCATTTAATAAAACAAGTTGTTCATAGATATATACTAGGTGAATGACCACCACGGCCTTTATAAGCAGAGCCATGCAATCCACCCCAATTGTGTCCCTACATATCATGAGCGTTTATTAGTTTAGTTAGGAAATTTCTAGAGGTTATGTAGGAGCATTATGACACTTTGGCTATTACTGTCTGCCTCTGTTTACAGAGACATGAGGACCAAACCTGTAGTGAATTTTCGTTTTTTCATCCATTAGTCAACGTTACACAAACAGGATTTAGGGATAGACTCTCACATGGATGGGGAGCCTTGTTCCAAAGCATGGGGATCCTCTGAAACATCTGTCACATCAACATGTCATGCAAGTCATAAGACAAAATTTAAATTGTTGGATCTAGTGGTTCTGATGCTGTTTGTTTTACAGATGTGCAAAAGGTTCTTTAGTGCTGGATTCAAAGATGCCTTGTATACAAGGCCTAGATCTCTTCTCACTAACCTACAGGAGACGAGAGCGCAGAGAGATGGCTTTAAGATGATCCATATAGGACAATGTGTTTATACCCGGGATTTTCTTGTTAAGGAACCTTTGTGGGCATTCCAACTGTCACACATGTCTCGTCAGGTACATGTCAAAAGGGGGCATTATACTCAATGATGGGTCTGATAAGGGATGAATAAAGTTGCACTATGACTTCCTTGGATCTGGAAGCCATACCCTTACTTACAAGTTGGCAACATAGAATGAATTTCTTACTACCTTGGCCACATATAGGACAAAGGCCAGATCACTGTCTACATATGTTCCCTGATCCTGGACTACCGACTCAACTCTAAGGGGCGTCGTATCAATAAAGTAATTAGCTTGCGTGACAGTTTTCCCCAAAATAAATATGCAAATAAAGCACAGATAGAAATGTTTATCCTTTTTGTATCAAATCCTTACAAAAGAAAATGCACCAAGTGTTTTGCCAGCTTTCAAAGTCATAAAGCACTTAGCAAGAGCTTTCAGAAAGGCAGTAACATACTCTCTTAGGATCATAGGAAGTTGCTAGGTTATTGGCCCGGAGGCCCTTACAAGCCTAGCCAAGAATTTAGCCCATATTCCAACAAATCAGCACCCTATGCCACTGTCCAGCAGGGACACAGGTGGAATCCCAGGGGTGTATTTTCTGTTCTCCATCCAGTTATCCAGGTTGTGCTTAAAAAAAATTTAATGAGGTACTCTTTATGTTACAGAAAGTCAGGGACACATTACTTGCACAGACAGCAGGCAGAGCCAAATCGGTTTTTAATTCTGATGCGGTTTGCTGGTCGGTACTGGCAAATTTAACTGCCTGGCGTGACACCTTACCTTAACAAATGAACCAAGGGGTGCTTAACATTTGTTAAGATCAGGTCTCGCGCTACAGAAGTGCTGAGCTGATTTGTTTTTTCCAGATACTGGAGTGTAATCACCACACTCCGTGCATCGCATTGTTAGCATTAAAATGTTGCTACTAATTTGCATTCAAAAGCAACTACTAATGCAATGATTGGTTTTCAAGCATACAATTAAAATCTGAACCTCTCTGGTCTCATACTGCATGATATGCCACTGTAAATAAATGCTTTCTTAAATGATTACAAACCGCTTATAAAGTGCCTTTTTAACATCATTTTAGTAGCATAAACATGCTAGTAAATGTTTCTCAAGTCTTTCCTACATAAAAACTTTCAAAGGTAGAATAAATAGCAATATACACTACCTTAGAACTAAAAACTGAAACGGCTGTTGATAGCAATTTTTTTGTAAGCAGTGGTAATATTTATGACTTAGCCTTCTGGGCTTGGGAAATCTCAATTTATCTTCTTCAGAAAGAGAAGAGAAAGGAATATTATAATGGCCAAATTACAATACACCCTTCAAGTTATAGCTTCGGATTCAAAAGAAAAACATACTTCCCTTCAAATTACATCTAACAAAAATGTCTTTTCATCTCCTTTGCTCCTATAGCTAATCATTGCTCTATGCTTCCAAAACCTAACCAACTACCAATCTAACAGCCAGCCATACTACTTCTTGTTACCATTTTTTTCACACTCTTGAATCTAAACTCTTACTTATCTAGCATGTTATTTCGCATTAAGAGAAAGAATATATAAATCGGAAACCTCACTGAGGCCCAACTCTCCCCTCAAAGTGCAGTAATCACAGCTTCTCAGTTTTAGGCCCTAAAATCTTGGAATTTTTTCTAATAAATATTAGAAACTTCTTATGCTTTCTAAACAAGTACAAAAAAATCTCCAAAGATAAAATGTCAGTGCTTCTCTAAAAATCATTTGACTTTTTCACAACCTTTTATTACTCACTACACTGTTATCATTTTTGACTTTTCTGACTACTCAGGTATTTATGTAGCATAACATTTTCATACTTTTCTGATTACTCAGGTATTTATGTAGCATAACATTTTCATACTTTCCCTACTTATTCCCTTTTTTCTTTCTCATCTCCTTTCTTGCTGTCTTTACCGTTCTCATCCCGTCTCTTTATACCTTTGCACTTCTGAAAAAAATTGGTTATTCATGTTATGGTTCCATCATTGTTTTTCCCATGCTAAGCCTGAAACCGGTCATCAGTGATCTACCAGGGCTAACCACATCTAAATAAACAAATACACAAATGTATATACTATACTTAAATATTAATTTTGTTCTTTCATTGTAAAGGAATTTCACTAGTATTTTCTAACCATTTCAAAGTAAACATTCCTGTATTGATGAAACCAACAGCTTGACATAAATGCTTAACAAAATCAGTGCTTCTTAATATTAAAAAAGTGTCCATGTTACTAGTTAAAACCAATTCTGTCTTGAAATCTAGTAACATTAGTACCAAACACACTACAGCAAAAGCCAATATGGAAATTGGTATAAATATACAGGATAATGATCCTGCCTTTGATTATAACCAGACTGCTATGTGAGAGGTGAACCTTGACATCCATGTCACAAGCACATAAGCTGGGTTATGATAAGGAAAAACACAATCATAACTTTTGTATGTATGGAGTTTTATTTTGTTCCATGAACTACAAAAGTTGGAGAAATGTGTTTTCCAACTTAGACAGGAGTAAGCAAGCTGCTACCACAGAACAGCAGTGAAAAGTTGTTTTAACACAAAAAAGCTTTGGGAATATGTTTTAACAATTCAAACTGCTATTTCACTCTGAGTTTCTAACTGTGTCTGAATGGAGTGCTTTGTTTTCCCAGCTTCCTGAGGCCCTTCTGTGGTGGCTACTGGTTGCAACATTTTAGGAGACTAGAGCCTAACAAAAATTTTCCATATATATATCTTTCTAGCATCTGAAAGGTGTTTAACAAGCCTATATTTTAGGTACATAGGTGAATATTAGGTTATTTTCCCTGAAGAGCCACTTTGAAATTAGCTAAGTACCTGGGAACAGAGTCAAATTTTGTACCTTGTGTCTATGAGGTGAAGATCTTAACCATTATGCCAAAATCATCCCCCCTTTTTCCTGATTTCAGAGATTAATCCTGGCACTCAGCGCATTATTTTATAGTAGGGAGGGGTCCTGATTTCCTTGGGAAGGTGATTATAGGTTGAGAGTTCGTAGCATGAGAAGGCTTTTCATCTACTGTCTTCTGGAACACTGGGAGGATAAGAAGGATTCCGTCATCAGTACTGTCTCTTAGTAGGCAAAAATGTTCTCTGAGTAGTAATCTGGACCCAAGAGGAGGACAATATCATAGATTCATAGGAGTGTATTATGCTAATGGCCCTGGAGCCTTTACAAGCCTAGCCCATAGGATTATCCTGGCATCGTGCCACCTGACCTTAGTTCCCAGTGCCTCTGTCGACTAAAGCCACTGGAGTGAACCCTGGGGTTAATTTTCTATTTTCCATCCACTCATCAAGATTACTCTTGAAGAGGGCCAGTGAGGTGCTCTGCTTGACATGTATGGGAAGTCTATTCCATAGCATGGGCAGTCTCTAGGTTAAGAACATGTCCATCCAGCATGTTCTGTTGATTGTGGTAATGAGGTTGATGTCTCTGGAGTGTGTGGTCCGGAGGGATTGGGATTTCTTTAGATGTAGCATTTCTAATAGAGCTGGATCAGACATGGCTCTGTAAATCAAGCACAGATCGTCTCCAAGTAGGCAATATGAGACAGAGAATAGAAGTTTTTTTAGTCTGTCCATATAGGACAAATGTTTAAGGCCTAGGATCCTTCTTGTGAGGTACGTTTAAGACCTAGGATCCTCTTTGTGAGGTACTTTTGCGGCCTCCCCAGTTGTTGCAAGTGTTGAGTGAGGTACATGCCAAATGGGGCATTGTACTCATTCACTGGCCTAATGAGGGAAGAGTAGAGGGAGACAATAACTTCTTTCTTCCTGGGTGTAAAACCCTTAGTAATGCGACGTGCCACATAGAAGGACTTTCTGACCACAGTGGCAGTATGGTGGTCAAGAGAGGTTGCTGTCAGCCTGTGTTCCCAGATCTCTTACAGCGCCTTCTGTGTTCAGTGGACTACCATCGATGTGGTAATTAATGGGAACCAGGTTTTTCCCATAGTCTCAGTATTTTGAAATTGAGGCAGCTCAAGAGGAAAGAGGACCTATCCACTATAACAAGCCATTTAACACCTTTTATGTGGTTACAATGGTGCATATGTGATTCTACTGCTGTAGTCTGCATATTATAAGAAGAGTGAAATGTCAGGACAGGTAGGAAGTACTCAGTTTTAGGGAGTAGTACGTTCTTGGCAATAGTTAAAATCAAGATTTGGAAGTTAGCAAGTGACAGATCTTATAGCAAGAATTTTTCATAAATTCATTCTACGAACTACCCAAAAAGAACAAATGGGGATACTTGGGATTAACATGACTAGGCTTGTAAAGGCTCTAGGGCCACTAGCCTAATAACCCTCCTATGAACCTATTAAGTGAGAGACTGTTCAGTAACAAAAGGGATAATGTTGTCTTGCATGTCACTGAGTAAACTGGGTTTTAGGTTTTCAGACAAAGGCATGGGTATATGGTCAGATTGCTGAGAAGAGTGTTTAGGCATGAGAATTGCAGGGTTAAACTTTAATACGTTTAACTGGCATTGGATACTTACAACACGTGACGTGAGAGTAACACGTTCGCATTCTAGAAACTCAGATACGCAAGCAGGTTACTGCTCTTTCATGCTATAAATTATCAAATTCTCATGTGATAAGTTAGTTTGGTGACTGCACCTTTGAGACGTTTTCGTGTGTTTGCCTGAGACACTTTACAGGCTTGTATATGCATTTCTACTGCCCTCAGATCAATGAATGACCGCAGCGCTAAACCTCTTACTTACAAAATCGGAGAGGATCCAGAAATAACGGACACTTTCTAGTTAGGATGACTATTTATTTATTTTAAGTAACAGGCTAAGGGTTGTTTGCATTTCTGTGCTGGTTGCTTATATGTTTGGGCAGTTTTTCTGCCTGAAATTTGGAAATTATATTTTTACAGTAATTCTTGTGCTTGCCGAGTGTTTTACAAGGGCTTTCATGATTGGGAACCAACCGGTATTGCCCTGAAAAATATGTAAGTACTGAAATGTGCATTAGCTTCTGAAACTCAAGAAAATCTTTAAAGTTTAATTCTCATTACATTTATCATACCACTTTTAGGAATGAGACAGCAAAATTTTGAGCTAAGCTCAGGAACAGGTGAGAGGCAGATAAAAGGTGCCCTGTTACCCAACTCCGCAATTTTGTTTTTTACATCGGAGTGACCGGTTATGAATTAGCATACAAGTGTACATAACTTTCTGGCATTCTTGCATAGTCCTCAGTTCACGAGTTGTTAGGTTTACAACGTTATTTCTGACGTGTTTGTTACGCAGGTACCAATGCTGAACTTATGTCACATAACGTGAGAAATTAGTGAAAACGCAAACATTTGCCAACAACGGGAGGGGGGGCTAAACGCAGTCCAATAACCATTGGGTAACAAGTAAGCCAGTCAATGAAACGAATTACGTCAACGTCCACCTCGCAGGCCTCAATTGTAAATAAAGCCTTGCACATCATAATTAATACAGAAACTTAAAAGTAATACAGACTTTTATAGTACATCAGCTGCAAAGTCGCAAAACACAAGACATACATACGCCTTACCCACGTGAAATACGATGCCTTACACTTGCTGAAAAAAGTGTGCCATTTGTCAACTCACAACCACAGATTTTCTTGCTATACCCACTTTCACTACAACCCATTCTGCACCAAATTATGGAAGGAAATAAATGAAACCAAGAAAAAACTTCACCCATCAACGCCAAGCAGTACGGTTTGCAATACAGTACAACTATAAACAATACGGCATTGTGAGACAAGTACCCAAAATACTGAATAATACATGTAAAGTAACTGATGGAATTCCTAACTCTCAGATATCTTCTTTTTTGTTTGTTTGTTTTTTATATCAGAAAGAATAAAAAACTACACAACACTCACCTGGAATCTGTGAATGAATGCTTCTGGCCACAGCACCAAGTACATAGGATTGATCAATCCCAGTCTACCAATCAAAGGTACAATAATTGAACCCGCAAACCAGTACCTAGTGATAAGGGGTATACTCTTAAACCAGTCCCCTATATCCGACATGTTGCCGGCACGTTCTCTTTCACTTTGTAAGCTCCAATACTACAAAGTAAACTAAAATACTACTTAGTAATTGCGGCTCTCGTGCTGTCCACCAGACTCGGTAACGTTTAATGCACCACAGATCAACGCTATTTCACGCCTTTACTACTAAGTCATCTGGCTACTCTTGACGTGTCTTTTCACCACTTGACTATGCAGGATACTTCCTGCTCATTAATTATGTACACGGTATGGTGTGGCACTGCTGTTGTAAGGTAGGAGAAAATAGAAAATGACAATCTGGATCCTCCCCTAGTTTGTTGAATATATTTCTATCACTATGGGTATGGTTCGTGACTTCGGTAAAAAGGAGACTATAACTGCTGAACATCAGCGGCTTTAGTAATGCTGCATCTGGTGAAAAACTCAGACTTATTAGTGACAGATGATAGTTGTCCCACTCAACAAGTCTTAAAATGGGTGTGCAATTGTTGCTCTCATCCAGGATTATACTTCTCAGTCATACCTTACAATAAGCAACGTTTCACATTTTGAATCTTAAAAATGTCATGTTCCACAGTGAAGGGGTCAGATACACATTCATTTAAGTATTTTTAACAAACATTTATTGCAAATAATACAAGCAATTCAGACCTCTGTTGAAAGATGTTGTCTTTAACCAATTTACATGCCACATCTCTGGCCGTATCACCCGACCATACCTTTCAACCTCTTAGTACAAGAATTCTGGATAAAGTAAAAAAATAATGGAGGGAGGGGGGACAAAGGCCCAAAATTATGGACAAAATTTTAATATTGCTGTTATAAGCTTAGGAAGTTAATACAATAACAGGATTTGCATTAGCACACATTTCTGAAGGCTATGAAGGCTGACATTGAAATTACTGTCATATTTAGTGACTTCATCTCTCAATCACTTGCAAGAAAACCACAATTTTTCAGGTACAGATCAAAAATATGAAAAAATCTGGACATTCTGCAAAATTCTGGACAGTTGGGAGGTGTGACGCCCATACACTGCCCAGTAATCAAGGAGCCTCAATCCTCACCACTGGCAACAGCTAGGGGATGTACACACTGGGAGGATGACAAGTACACATACAGTAAAGTGAAATTTCCCATAAGAGCACACAGAGATCACAGTCAGTCTGGGGCTGGTTTCTCCTTTCTCCAGATTCCCAGTAAGACTCCCCATTGGCACAGCTATAGGCTTAAGATCTCAGCTGAGGTGCCAAGCCAAGACCTCCAGCACCCTCTCTGTCCAACCAGTGGTTCGTGTCCCTGCCCAAGTAGCTGACACACACACCCACACACACACACACACACACACACACACACACACTTTGAGGTTTGGTTTATATACAAACACACACGCACACACCTGGGGAAGGCTGGCACAGGTTTACTAGCTATGCCCCCTTCTGCACAGACCCAGACTATAAGGTAGTTTCCACTGCTACCAACCCCTGCTTAGCTACTATAATACCCTCACAAAGGGTTTCCAATCCTACTGTGTTGTTGTTATTGTTGTTGTTGTTGTTGCGCTTTCGGCTTTTCCCGGTTAGTGGTCGCCACAGCAGAACTCCGGTCCGCTAATGATTGGCAGTAGATTTTTACGTGCCGATTTGCTAGCCCTGACGCACAACCTTCAAAGAAGGTACGCCCATTCACAAATGTCTCCACACAGAAGATGCTTTAGCTGAGAATCGAACAGGACGTCTTACTGTGAGGCGACAACGCTACCGCAGCACCACCACCGCAGTTATCCAATCCTACTGTGTAATGTTACTATTATCCAAATGGTAGTCTGACCAAGACTTGCAAGGCTATTTAGTAGTAGCCTGTACAGTGTCACCAAATACATATGCAAGTACCCTAAGAACTTAAATATGTCTCACAAATATTAGCCACAAAGTTAGGTTGAAATATATTTAATAATAAATAAAATAACAAGACAATACTCAATCAACACAGTAACTTCAGAGTTCAAAATCACAGTAAATATTTAAAAAAAATATTGCAGGACAGTCTCAACTAAACACAGAAAGCATCTAAACTAATCCTTACTATATTCCTGTTTATATCCAAGAGAGATACTATGCCCTAAATCTTACTTACAGCAAGGCAAGTGCAGATAATGATGTGAGTGGATGTTCTTGCTAGGTCCAAGACAAAATACAAAATGCCTAGTCTCTCTCTGAGAGAGTTTGTAAATTAGTATCAGATATTACTGCTGGGTTAGCTTGGATGACATCACTTTTTGTCACCTGACTTCAGTTCCCAGGCTAAAACAGAAACTAACAGAATTTAACATCTCTATGTTAAAAATACATATCCTTCAGAACTGTGCAGCTGCTAGGAAGTCATAAAGCAATAAGACACTTTTTACATTTTAAACCTAGTAAATACTTCTCTTTCAAGACACTACAAAAACCTCTAGCTCTAGACATTGTGTCTGCTACACTGAAACTGAGAAAGAACTTTTATAGCACAATTGGAAAACAATCTAATTTCAACTTATATTCTGTTCTATGTCAGCAGGGCATGCTATGGTTAAATTTTAGCTCAGTGCATAACATACAGTTCTGTATAAATCATATCAATATTCATAAATGACATAGAATTATTTACAAAATTTCAGATGGCTGGGCTGGCAATATTTCCCTATATCACAGGAGGTATGAACTAAACCTCCATTCCTCCTTCTAACCTTACTAGCTATATACTACATTTATCTGTCTGGCTTATATAATTATATATCTCATCCCCCTTATTCTTTTCAACTTCACTTCCCCCCAGCCACTCAGGCTTACTTATTTTCCTCTCTCTTACAGCAGCACTATATTGCACCCTCTTCTGTCATGCTATCCTTTACCCTTCTCAACACTTTCCCCTCCTCAAACTCCCTTTATTTTATTTAACATTTGTTTACTGGGAAAGTTCGACTTAGAACAAGCCAATTTTCAGCGGAGGCCTAGAGAGGAACACTCCAGACACGTCTTTGTAATGTGGGTGGAAACCGGAGCACCAGGAGAAAACCTACACAAACACAGGGAGGACATGTGGACTTCATAAAGAAGGCATCCCAGCCAAGAATTGAACAGGAGAACGTATTGCTGTGAGGCGACAATGTTAACCGGTGCACCACTGCGCCACCCCTAACTTGCTTTCATTATTCTTCATATCACCTACTCACTATTTTATAGTCACTTCACTTCTCTTGAAGCATAACAATTATAAGTTACAACGTTTAAGTCCTAACATTTAGTATGTTACATTTATTCCATTTATTCAGCCCACTGTTTCATGCTGTATCAATTTCTTGTATGTACATTTCATGCATAGTATTTAGAATAATATGCAGTATAATATGCTGCCACTGCTTTTATATCCACTTCACTATTTCACTATACACATTGGATTTCTCTAGTCTCCTCTTGCCCATTTTACATTCAACATTACTTTTTTAACTATGCACATTGTATTTGTACTCTTGTTTGCTATTGCTACTTTGTAAGTAACCCAAGCTGAACCTGCATATTGGTCAGTCTTGATCAGTGCTCTACCCTGGTAAACAAAATTAAAATAAGTAAATAAATAAATGTGTAAATAAATGATACTGAATCATATTAAGGCATCAAAATAATGCTCAGTAAGTATATAGCAACACATTTTAAGCATGATGTGAGCTTCCTATTTTGGCTCAAAGTGTTCCACATTTTTGAAATGAATGGTTGAGAGATAAAAAATAGGTCCACTATGTTTTAGGAAATGTGTGTGTGAGTACTCACCATACAGATGTCTAGATTATTTATTTTATTTGCATTTGTTTACCGGGATGGTCCAGCTGGGCCGGAAGTGCCCATTTTCAGTGGAGTCCCGGGGAGAAAATCTCCAAATATAAGACATTTCACATACAATACAGAATTCACATTAATAAAGACATTCAGTACATATTATTGGCAGCTTATACAATTGGTGAAAAAACAGTACCTAATTAATCATTCTCAAATTAAAGATATTATACAAGCAATACAGAGAATATACATGAGAACATTCCATATGAGTAGTTCCATTGCTGTATCTTACTGTATTGACAAAACAATAATTTTTACACATTTTTATTTATTTATGTATTTAGGAGGGGGGCTGTGACTGCATGGTGCTTCTGTAGACCTTGCTTGTAGCTGAGTCACATATTCTCACTGACATTTGATGCTAGCTTCCTCACATTTGGTGATCCTAAGCTCAAAGAATCCTGGGGTTCCTATAGGTTTGTCGAAACTTCACCAGTTTGAACACCATATGTTCGAACTGTGAAGTTCGAAAACTGATTATCGTGAAGCCACGGAACACCAAATTCTTCCACAGGGAAAGAAATTGGTGGGCCACTTCTGTGACTTTTCAATTTTAAGCACTGAGGTGGAAAGTTACAGGTCGGGTTCAGGTAAGTGTGCGATTGTGCAGATGTTAGGGTTAGGGCGCGGATTAGGTGAGTTAGGGTTAGGGCGCAGGTGAGGTGGGTGTGCGATAGTGACAGACTTTAGGGTTAGGGCAGGATAGGTGAGTTAGGGTTAGGGCACGGGTGAGGTGGGTGTGCGTTAGTGACAGACTTTAGGGTTAGGGCGGGATAGGTGAGTTAGGGTTAGGGTGCAGGTCAGGTGAGTGTGCGATAGTGACGGACCTTAGGGTTTGGGTTAAGGTAAGTTGATAGATAGTAGTGTATGTACAGTTTAGTGTAGGGTTAGATGTAGGATTTTAAGTGTATGTGTGTGGATTGCTGTTTTTTGGTGTGCTTGTGTTGTGTGTGTGTTTCTTGGAACAGCAATTTTTTTTTCCCTGGGAAAAAATCGCTGTTCTAAGCCTTCGATGGTTTTGCACTTCGAGGTTAGAAGTTCAGACATATGGTGTTCGAACTTCTGCCATTTCATCGAAGTGATATAGACCCAGAATCCTGACCTGTACCTGCTAAGCAACACAGTGAGATATGCCCATTATTCAAATCTCGCATAATGAAATTCAGGTCAGTTTTCATGCAGACATTGCCTCCTACACTGATTATCCTGCTGTATGTCTCAAGGATCCAGTGGGCATCTCCCTACACTATACCATTGATTATACATTATATCACAGCCAGTCCTTTTCCCCCTGCTTAGCAGGGCACTTGCTAGTCTGAATGAGTGTCTACAGCAAACCAGTCATAACTACCACTACAGGACAATTAAAGATAATCAACATACATTTCTGGGAATAGCTATGAATATATCTGAAAGTCTCAACAGTGAAAATGGGGGGGGGGCTTTGGGCAGACTGGACTGGATCTGAGCATGTGATTCATTCACGTTTTGGAGGTATATAAGGGAAGTTCTGCATAAACTGCACATAAAATCTGTCAAATAAACATGCATACTACTCTGTGGAAAATGAGACAGCATACAAGGAAACAATGGGCTGGATTCAATAAAGCCTACATGATATGCTAAGCACCTTGTGCCATGATATGCACAGAATATAGCACCGTTTTTGATTCATTAAGTGGCTCTACAAGGTGGGTAGAGCTGAACAAACATGGTAAACACTGCGGTATGCTAATTACAGCATAAGCAGCTGAAGTGTATGCTAATCAACCAATCCAAAGTGGTGGAGCTAGTCACCAAGTTGTAAAGCAACCGTGTAGACTCAGCGCTGGTTTTCCCTGCGAGTTCCAAAACCTATTGGAATACACCCATGGAAAGGAGTCTACACAGAAAGAATGTTAGGGGCTGCTGTTGCTTTAATTGATGTGAATGTGCAACAGGCTGAAATGTATGCTGTTGCTACTGCTAACAGATCAAGGCCAAGAAGGAGAAGAGTATTTAGAGCCCATTTAACTTATCACAATCTGCATGAGGTGGAAACTGTAGAGCACTACAGGGCGGATAGAGACACAGTACAAAAACTCTGCAACCTCTGTCTTCTCAACTCAGACCAAGGGCAAACCAGGAACCTTTGAGACCAACAGGGTCATGCTGGGGGTGTCAGAGAAAACATACTGGGTCGTCTATCAGTTCCTGAATGCTATACTCTAACATGCTAGTGACCACATATATTTTCCCCATACTCCTGAGGACAGGGCCACAAATATGCAGGGGTTCTGCAGTGTAGAACAGTACCCTGAAGTCAGTTTCAGACTTCACAACCCTCACAAGATCATTAACAATACTGATGCAAAAAATGTTTGATTCTATCAACTGTCTAACTTTCTAAGACCAACATATGTCAAATTTACAATTAGCAAAACAACACAAATACAGATATATTAAGTACTAAGTCAACTATGCACCCTGAGCATTAGACACAAATGTTATGTATCCCTGAATCCAAGACATAGAAAATAAGGATATGACACAGTTATCATCACCTTCACTGGGTGTTGTGTGGGAGGGACAGGAAGCCTAGGCTGAGACAAAAGGTCGGGGAGTGTGTGTGAGTAAGAAACAGAAGCAGGCAGACATTTGGATAAAGTAATAAATGTCCATTGAGACAAAATGAGCTTTAAGTTTCACTGCTGAACCATGTAACTGTTGTGTGTATGTCTGTATGAGTCCTCCAGGTGTAATTGGTGTATGACTGTCTGCATGAACACAGCCAGTCTCTGTGCTAGCTGTTTGTTTGTTGGACAGGTGTGAGCCATGCAAAGTAGAGATGGCAGTTCATCGTTATTGTACCTGACCATGAGAACTGGCACATCCACCCCCATGGTTAGATACACTGCTGCTACCTGAATGTGATTGATGTCTACTGGATGAGCTCCCCTCACAAGGATGCCCAGGACCATGACCCCATGGCCTGCTACTACTGGGTGTGGACACCTAAACCACCGATGGAGCAGTGGAAGTAGTGCACCTATGGGAGGATAATCAGGCATGGCCACATCAGCTAACAGCAGATGAGGTGGCTGACCTATGCCCACAAGGATACCACCTCCTCTCAGCAGATGTTCCGTCACACACATTGCCCATTCCAGCATGTCATTCATCTGATCCATTGAATCAGCAACATGGTGGAGGCAGTCATGCATGTCAGCCTGTGCTACATCTACAATCCTAAGAATTTCTCTGAAGGACCTAGGCATATAGAATTTTGTAGATAATTCTGTCATTTGTAAATATTAATGTAAGCCACAGGCTTGTTCTTTTAAATGTGAAAAGACTACAATGGATATTGAACTGCAAAAATGTAACAACAGTGCACTCTGCTGTAAGAAAGCTAAGTCAAGCATTTTATAACTGTCTTTGATGTCAAAATTCGGAGCCGATATGTCTAGAAGGAGGCATCCTGCCTATTGTTTTAAGACCAGAGTTAATCGCTAGAATTTGCATGTATAAATGTCCTTTATTGCTGTGGTTTCTGACCAGGTATAAAGAATGTAAATGTAGTTTCTGTTAGCCTGGGAACACCAGGGAAGTGTGAAGAATGATGTCATGTGAAGCAGCTCTGTCTTATCAATTTAAAGAGAGAGAAACAGAGAGCTCAGAGCATTTTGTCTTGAGAACATTCAACATCACCAACACTGCCTGTTTCTATATGTAAGTTATTTAGAACTGTGTTTTCTCTTAGAAATAGCTAGGAATTAGGAAGATTAGACTAAGTGTTTTTCGGTGTTGATGTCAGAACTTTTCTGTCTATCTCTCTTTTGGCTTTTCCAGGTTAGGGGTCGCCACAGCAGAACTCCGGTCCACTAATGATTGGCAGTTGATGTTTACGTGCCAGTCCTGACGCACAACCTTCAACGAAGGTATGCCCATTCACGCCTATCTCCACACAGAAGACGCTCTAGCTGGGAATCGAACAGGACAACGTCTTACTGTGCGGTGACAATTTTAAACATTTCTCTGTGATCTCTGAACTCTTGACTAGCACTGTGTAGTAAGAAGTATTGTCTTGTGTTTTTATTCTTTATTATTAAATATTTTTAAACCTTTCAACTGTGGCTGTTTTATGTAGAGTTAATTTAAGCTGTAGAGTACATTGCATGTATATAGTGATACTGTAACAAGTCACTCTAATAAGCCTTGACTGTTCAGTCACACTTACCATTTGGATAATAATATTGCACAGTAATAATTGGACACCTTTCAGAGGGGCCTTTGAGTAGCTGATATTAGTGAGTGGTGGCAGCTGGTAATAGCTTTTAGACTGGGCAGAAAAGGGGCACAGCTGGAGAACCTGTGCCAGCCTTCCGCAGGAGTGTCTGTGTGGTTGTATATAATTGTTATCTCAAAGTGCGTGTGTGTCAACTACTTGGGCAGGGACATGAAACACTGGTTGGACAGAGAGGGTGCTGGAGGTTTTAGCTTGCCCATTAGGCTGAGATCTGGACCCTATAGCTGTGCCAGTGGGGAGTCTTATTGGAGACCTGGAGAGAAAGGAATAAATCAGCCCCAGACTGACTGTGATCTCTGTGTGCTCTTAAGGGAAATTGTACTTTACTGTGTGTGCATTTATTATCCTTTCCCTATATGGAGGCCTCTCACTGGTGTTAGTGGTGAGGACTGAGGCTCCTTGATTGCTGGGCCAGTGCACAGGTGACACATATTAACTGTTTGGTAGTGGTGGCATATCCACACCACATATTAATTGGTTGGCAAATCCTAATTGGCTTGTAGTGGTGTGGGTAGAGTGAATTCCTGTAGCTTGTGTACATTGATTACTGAAGGTGTTTTGTACTCTAAATCAACCACGCAGTGAATACTCAGAGTTCAGATCACAATTGTTTTATTTCTTTTGTTAGCTTAGTTAGTAAGGGAGAGTAGGCAGCATGTCAGCAGAGAAATACAGAAAGCTGACAAGGAGCGAGCTGGCTGAGATGTGCCAGGCTAGGGGACTGGTGCATGGAAACCTGACTAAAGCAGACACAATTGCAGCTTTGGTCACAGCTGCATCAGAAAACAGCAACCAGGAGGATGATCAGACTGGCAGTGGAGATGTTCCACCCGCAGAGAATGGACAGCTCAACCTTTCTGGAGAGGTCTTAAAAATCCATCTGGAGCTAAAGAGACTTGAGTTGGAGGCCAGAGGATTGGAAACAGAAGCAGCTGAAAGACTGAGACATTTGCAGGCTGAGGATAATGAGAAACTGCTACGCCTGGAAGCTGAGGAAAAGGAGAGGCAGAAGCAGCATGAGAAGGAGATGCCGACATTTTGCCAGAGTCATGGAGGTAATGGGGAAGGGAGTAACTGGACCCCAGAAGCACAAAAGGTCAGTAAATTTCTTCAGCAGTTTAAAGAGGGGGATCATTTTTATAGTTTCATTCATATGTTTGAGAGGGTATGTAAACAGTATGATGTTAAAGGTACCTTAGTGTAAATATACCCTCTGATGGAAAAGGTTCTCTGTTTCTATATTGAAAGGTTCTATGTCAGCTCATATACCTTTCTCTTGATTGTATTAAGCTACTCATCCTGAATGTATGAAAGATATCTCCAGTGTAACCCACCTTAAGTTGTAAAAGCCTCTCAGTTTCTATATTGTAAATTGTTTTCAACGATACAAGATTGTAATATTTGTATATGTTTGTACACTAGTCTACTGTATTTCCAAGTCCATAGGAATTGTATAATTGAAACTAAATACCTTATTGTAACCTTGCTAATTGTTTTTGGAGCTTTTCTCCCCGGGACTCCATTGAAAGCGAGTTCTTTTGGCCCAATGGACTATCCTGGTAAACCAACTGCAAATAAAATAAATAATGTTGACCAAAGGCTCTGGGTATGGTTCCTGACCAACTCACTCTATGGTAAAGTTGTAACTGTGTTGTCTAAACTTGCTGATTGTGAATATTTTAATTATACTGATGTTAAAAATTGCTCGTTAGAATGTTTTAAGCTAACACCTGAAACTTATAGGAAAAGGTTTCGTGAGCATAGACTCAAGACCAATGAAAGTGTGTGTGAATATGTTGCTGAACTGAGCACTTATTTTCATAGGTGGGTGAGTGGAGGTCAGGTCACCACTTTTGAAGGGCTGGCAGAACTTTTGGTAAGGGAACAAGCCCTTAGCACTTTGCCTGAGGACATGAGGATCTGGTTAGCTGATAGACAATGTGCTACTTTATATGAGTTGGGGAAGAAGGGAGACCTATACCTAGCAAGTAGGGCATCTCTGCACAGGAAAGGAGCTCCCAGTACTGCTCATGGATCTAAAGGAAACCATGGTGGGCAGCACAGACTGCCCCAACAGAATCCGTCAGTAGCAGGGGAAGCCACTAGTCCAGGTACACGTCCAGGACCTAGGGTTAAATGTTTTGAATGCAACCAGTGGGGCCATGTGGCATACAGATGTCCATGGAGGCAAGGTGGGAACAAAAAGTGAGACAGCCAGTAAGTGGGTAAGACAAAATGCCAATAGTAGGTTGTCTTGAGACAACCAGTGTACCGAACTACCATCCTGCAGGTGTCCTGATAGGGAAGGATTTGGATGAGGCAGTACCATGGCAGTACCATGTGCTTATGCAGTTATGCACAGTCAGGCTAGGAGACAAGCATGTGGGTCTGGTTGCCTGGGGGAGACCCAGACAGACTACATACTTGCAGCAAGGCCTGGTGAGGTGGTTACTTCAGGGAGGGAGCTGCCCTGTAGCAGTGAGACTGAAGGTGAGTCACAGCTGCTTGTGGGTACTGATGTTCCCTTGGACAGAGTGACTGCAAAGGTAGAGCTGAGTAGTAGTACCCAGGCTGACAGTGAAGCACCACTGTCAGAGGATGCCAGACTTCCTGTGGAAGGGGAGCTGGAAAGAGTTACAAAGAGAAAGTTGAGACAGGCTCATCTCTCAGACCCTACATTGCAAGACCAGAGGCAGGTAGCTAGTGAGGCATCTGATTCTCAAGGGAGTGGGGAATCTGTATTCTGGGACAAAAGGTTACTTTATAGAGAGTGGACCCCTGATGGAGGGCTAGAAGGTGAGAGGGTACAGCAGTTGGTAGTGCCTAGAACCTACCAACTGGTGCTTCTAGCCATAGCCCATGATATTCCCTTTGCAGGTCATATGGGCATACAATGTACAAAGAGATGTATTATGCAGAGCTTCTATTGGCCTGGAATTTCTAGAGATGTAACAGGGTACTGCAGGACCTGTGAGCAGTGACAAAAGGTAGGCAGGGAAGGAGACAAGGTTTGAGCTCCTTTGATGCCTTTGACTGTGATTGAGGAGCCATTTCAGAGGGTAGCTATGGATATTGTGGAACCTCTGAGTACTCCAAGTTCCACAAGGAAAAAGTATATCCTAGTGGTAGTGGATTATGCTACAAGATACCCTAAGGCAGTGGCTCTGTCCTCCACTGAGGCAGAAAAGGTGGCAAATGCTTTGTTAGAGATTTTCAGCAGGGTAGGTTTCCCAAAAGAAATACTGACTGACACAGGTGCCAATTTCAAGTCAGACCTACTGGCTTGTCTGTGGAAGTACTGTGGGGTGAAGCACATGAAGACTACCCCCTACCATCCCCAGAATAATGGTCTTGTTGAGAGGTTAAACTCTGCAATCAAGTCCATGCTATGGGCATTTGCAGACCAGTTTAAGAGGGAGTGGGACAAATATTTGCCCCATCTGTTGTTTGCTTACAGAGAGGTTCCCCAGGAATCCACAGGGTTTTCACACTTTGAGTTGCTGTATGGGCATAGGGTGAGGGGCTCTAGATTTAATTCATGATGAGTGGGAAGGTGAATGTGAACCTCACAAGGAGTCTTTTGTGGCATATGTCCTAAACCTCAGGGCAAGGCTCAGGGAACTCATGGGCTTGGCCCAGGAGAACC
This sequence comes from Protopterus annectens, assembly GCF_019279795.1. Taxonomy (NCBI): domain Eukaryota; kingdom Metazoa; phylum Chordata; order Ceratodontiformes; family Protopteridae; genus Protopterus; species Protopterus annectens. The sequence continues at coordinate 64,958,283 of NC_056732.1, forward strand.
TGGCAGAAGCCCAGCAACAGAAAAAGGTGTGGTATGACAGGAATGCTCGAGCTAGAGAGTATGCTGTGGGGCAGCAGGTAATGGTTTTCATTCCTGTCAGACATAACAAGCTGCAAGCAGCTTGGGAGGGACCCTACAAGGTGGTAAGAAAGGTAAGTGATATTAACTACATGGTGGAACTGCTAGGCAGAAGGCAGCGGCGCAAATTGTACCATGTTAACATGATGAAACCTTACCATGATAGGGAGGCCTTTGTGGTGAGCATTTGCAGTGGATTGCAGGAGGAGTCTGAGGGAGATCTGGTGACTGATCTCCTCAGTGAGGCTCGGACTGACACCTCAGTGGAAGGGGTAGCAATGTCCCAGCAGCTATCTCCTACCCAAGTTCGAGAAATCTGAACAGTGTTACAGGAGTTTGGAGACATGTTCACTGAGAAACCGGGTTCCACCCACCTGGTGCAGCACGAGGTGGATACAGGACCCCAAAGGCCTATTAGGCAGGCCCCTTATAGTGTGCCTGAGAGAGTCAAACAGACTCTGAGGGTTGATTCAAGCATCCACCAGTCCCTGGGCCTCCCCAGTGGTGCTGGTGCCAAAGAAGGATGGCAGCACCAGGTTCTGTGTGGACTACAGGAAATTAAATAGTTACACAGAGTCAGATGCTTACCCTATGCCTAGGACAGATGAGGCCCTAGAGCAGCTGGGTGGGGCTAAGTATCTTACAACTATTGATCTTACCAAGGGTTACTAGCAGGTGCCCTTGACTCCCAGTGCTAGAGAGAGGTCAGCCTTTGTGACTCCTTTTGGCTTGTATGAGTTCACAAAGATGCCCTTTGGGATGAAACATGCCCTGGTGACATTCCAAAAGCTGGTAGATCATATCCTAGCAGGAGCAGAAGGGTTTGCCCTTGCTTACCTAGATGATATTGTTATCCACAGCCGTTCCTGGCAAGAGCATCTTCAGCATGTCAGGGAGGTGATGGGCAAACTACAGAGGGCAGGGTTGACCATTAAGCCCACCAAATGTCAGGTGGGTATGGCAGAGGTCTCCTACCTGGGACACAGAGTGGGGAATGGTAAGATCAGGCTAAAACCTGCCAAAGTAGAAGCCATTCAGGCATGGCCTACATCTGTTACCAAAAAGCAGGTGAGGGCATTCTTAGGGACAGCAGGGTACTACAGAAAATTCATCTCCAGTTATAGTAGCATAGCTGCTCCCCTCACAGACCTGACAAGGAAGAATAGGTCAGATAAGTTAGTGTGGATGCCAGCAAGTGAGCAGGCATTCCAGGAGCTTAAAGAAGCTTTGGGAGGACCCCCTGTGTTAGCCAGTCCAGATTACAGCAAATAGTTTGTTGTGCAGGTGGATGCTTCAAACCATGGGGTGGGGGCTGTACTTAGCCAGATTTCTTCAGATGGAGAAGAGCACCCAGTGGTTTATCTCATTTGTAGGCTCCAACCCAGGGAGGAATGCTACGCAGCTGTAGAAAAGGAATGTCTAGCCATAGTGTGGGCACTGCAGAAACTTCAGCCTAATCTGTATAGAAGAAAATTAACGGTAGTGAGAGATCACAACCCCCAACATGGTTAAACAAAGCCAGCCAGCAAAATGCCAAGTTGCTAAGATAGAGCCTTGGGTTGCAAGCATATGATATGTCAGTCCAGCACCGCAGTGGGATTAGCAATGCCAATGTAGATAGGCTCTCAAGACAGAGAATGGGGTAAGGTATACTCAGATAGACCTAACCCTCTCAAGCAATGTTTCTCAAGGGTCACTTGAAAAACTAGCTAGAGTTCTCCAGGGGGGAGATGTGTGAAGATAGGTGAAGGCTACCAGCCTAGCCAGATAGAATTTTGTAGATAATTCTGTCATTTGTAAATATTAATGTAAGCCACAGGCTTGTTCTCTTAAATGTGAAAAGACTGCATTGTATATTGAACTGCAAAAATGTAACAACAGTGCACTGTGCTGTGAGAAAGCTAAGTCAAGCATTTTATGACTGTCTTTGATGTCAAAATTCGGAGCCAATATGTCTAGAGGGAGGCATCCTACCTATTGTTTTAAGACAAGAGTTAATGGCTAGAATTTGCATGTTTAAATGTCCTTTATTGCTCTGGTTTCTGACCAGGTGTAAAGAATGTAAATGTAGTTTTTGTTAGCCTGGGAACACCAGAGAAGTGTGAAGGATGATGTCACGTGAAGCAGCTCTGTTTTATCAATTTAAAGAGAGAGAGAATCAGAGAGCTCAGATCATTTTGTCTTGAGAACATTCAACATCACCAGCACTGCCTATTTCTATATGCAAATTATTTAGAACTGTGTTTCCTCTTAGAAATAGCTAGGAATTAGGAATATTAGACTAAGTGTTTTTCTGTGTTAATGTCAACTTTTCTACGGTATTATTTTAAACATTTTTTTGTGATCTCTGAACTCTTGACTAGCACGGTGTAGTAAGAAGTATTGCCTTGTGTTTTTATCATTTATTATTAAATATTTTTTATGTAGAGTTAATTTAAGCTCTAGAGTACATTGCATGTATATAGTGATACTGTACCAAGTCACTCTAATAAGCCTTGACTGTTACTCACACTTACCATTTGGATAATAATATTGCACAGTAATAATTGGACACCCTTTCAGAAGGGCCTTTGAGTAGCTGATATTAGTGGGTGGTGGCAGCTGGTACTACCTTTTAAACTGGGCAGAAAAGGGGCACAGTTGGAGAACCTGTGCCAGCCTTCCCAAGGAGTGTCTGTGTGGTTGTATATAACTCTTATCTCAAAGTGTGTGTGTATCAGCTACTTGGGCAGGGACATAAAGCACTGGTTGGACAAAGAGGGTGCTGGAGGTTTTAGCTTGCCTACTAGGCTGAGATCTGGACCCTAAAGCTGTGCCAGTGGGGAGTCTTATTGGGGACCTGGAGAGAGAAAGGGAGAAACCAGCCCCAGACTGACTGTGATCTCTGTGTGCTCTTAAGGGAAATTGTACTTTACTATGTGTGCATTTATTATCCTTTCCCTTTATGGATGCCCCTCACTGGTGTTAGTGGTGAGAATTGAGGCTTCTTGATTGCTGGGCATGTGCATGGGCATCACAGACCTATAGGAACGTGCTTGTGCCTCCATGACAGCCCTAAACATACATTGAGTGGCATGGGAAGACACATTTTTATCCGGTAAAGAATGGACAGCAGGCCTCCACCGAGCACCCCTAGCAACCCTCCTGCGTAACACCTCACCCACACTTTGGCTACAACCAAAGTCAATGGGTAATGAAGACACAGTAACCACACTTCCTTGATCGAGTGTCCCACCCTCCATCTGTCCAATATCTGAGGGCTCACTGGAATGTGTTGGTGTAGGCTTACTGGCTGTTCCCAATGGAATTACAGGGAATGGCTGAATGCCAACCTCAGTGTCAGATTCAACTGTGCCTCCGGCCAACATCATCATCAAAGTCTGCCAATACACTGATATCAGGTGGTAAGAGTCCTACACTTCCACTCTAGGATCACCTGTGATAATAATCAACAAACACATGGAAGAAATTAATAGCTACACTACTATATTAAAATGTATGCTAACAGACTAACAGTGGTGCCACTACTACAGACCATACAGCAATATACACAACAGTCCTGAAACCACATCACACATATGGATAAAATATATATTTCTTTGAACTGCTCATCAGTACTGAGAAAAAAGATATTTGGCTTACCATGATGCCATGCTTCCCATGGATGATGGTCGTGGAAGAAGTTAAGCAAATGTTAAGAACAACATAATTTCAATTAACAGTAAAACAGGGGGTTAAAACATTTAGCCCTTTATATGTCCATTATGACACTTTTAACAAGAACTTGGATGACAAGTCCAACCTAAGTCCAAATGTAATCAATCAGAATAAGTTGTTAACTGTAGCAAACTACAACACCCCCCAAGCAAATTTATTGTTAAATAGAACTTACATATTGCTGTCAATATTTTACTATACAAGAATATTTAACAACTGAGATACATAAGACTACCTGGAAGATCCTCCTGGGACATACTTGTTGTTCTTGAAACAGTAGCACCATTGTCAAGGACATGCTGTTCTGTACTTTCCTGGGAGCTGTCTGGATCCCTGACAGTGGACAGGAACTATTCATTTGCTGTTAATGGTGGATCTTTAGCAGCCCCCCCCCCAGTACCCATCCAGTCACAGGCCATTGCAGATGCTTTCCTCTATGCAGATTAAATCATGTCAGTGGCTCTATGGTGCACCTGATCATATGTCCGGTTGCGGCTGCCTACTGAATTCACATCAGCAACTATCTCCTGCCAAATTTGCCTCCTGCCTGACATATCTCCATGTACTCTTTCTCAAGCAGAAATGTACCATGTCACCTAAAAGCATCCACAATGACCTGATTCTCAGAGTCACTTAAGGGGGTTTTCGGGGCTTGAGACACCTGGATGCCATAGTCCTAGGTGACCTAAAACACAACAGAAGGATAATACAGATAAGTATCGCATAACTAAAAGTCCTGTTTTCATATAACACATAAAAGGTAGCATTTCACTATTACCCACTGGAGAAACATAAAACAGTCAAGATACTGAAATATAAAAAAGGAATTGTGTGGCTGTAACATGTTACCTTCACACACAAAACAAGGCTGGATGCAAAACAAGGAGAGTAATAATAGCAAAATGTTCTTGTTTGAGCCAAAACAGAAATGCAACTTTGCTCCCCCACCCAAAAAAGAACAAATAAATGACACATTTTGCTAACAAACCATCAGTGAAATGCTAAACATGCTATCAAATGAACTGTCCCTGAAACATGTTTACAGATTTAACACAGAACATTCAATTTTAAGCTACTGCCAATCATGTCTACCTGTGGCTGGCACTCCCCTAGAGGTGTGTATGGTCCATCCTAGAAGGCTAACAACCCTGTGTCATTGACAGTATAGGACATTTACCATTTCACTGAAATAACAGTAGAAGAGTGTACCAGGAGAAACAGATGTAACATTTGCACTTGTGATAACAGTTAAGGCTGTGCATATGAGAAAGTGAAACACAACAGCAATTCAGATTACCCTACCTCCAGTGGGTGTGTCAGCCAGGTTAGACTTACAAAGTGTAGAAATAATTGTATCAAGGTTTGAAATGTAAATAAGCAGCACACAATTCACAGTTTCTGTTCAATAACATCCAACCTCCCATTCATTTTTTGACAACTGTATATTTTTGCCATTTAATATCCTCACACATTTTAAGTACAATGATACAGAATGCATGTCTCAGATTACTGCTCAGATAAGATAAGAATGAGCATCAAACAAGAGAGATAAGACAGAGCTGCATTTTTGCAAGCAATACCCATAAATGGCTATGTGATCACTCAGTGCACTATGTCTGAAATTAATACATGTACAAATAACTGTCATATGGTTTGTTAGTACTGTGGATGATGTTGCAGTTGGCTATATGCAGAATGTTTTCAGGTCCCTGCTGCAAAGCTGTTTGTGTGGCAAAGAGGGATAAGGCACCCTTAATGTGTTTTGAATGTTCATTGGAGTGAGAGTTCAAATCCAGATCTGTGTAAAAATATTTTATGTGTACCAACAAACATTTTGTAGTGTTTATTTCATAGATTGCTTTTCTTCATTTCAACTACATTTCCCTTTATTTATTTCTTTTTTTAATTGCAGTGTTTGTGCTGTGAGTGGCTTAGAGCAAACAAGGGAAACAGAGAAACACAATAAATGTCAAGTTTAGAACTGCTTATCCCATTTGCACAGCACTTAGCAATGCACAAATCCGGACTAGCGGCCCACACAGGAATCAGACAGAACACCTGCAAACAGGGTGTCTGTAAAAGTGTAAAGGTAAAAAAGGATACATTGATGCAATTTTTGCCTTCCATCGCGCAATGCCATTAACTGACATTGCGCAGTGGTTAGCAAGGTTCACCCACAACTGCATCCATCTAACACCTGCAGACAGGATACAGACAGTCAATAACTGAAAATGGATACATTCAATTAATCCTGTCAGGCACTGTGCAAACATGCTAAACATTGTTGCTTGGTGGTTAACACACAGACCTTAAGAATAACTAGGAAAATATGGAAGTGTCATGTAACTACTCCTGTGGCAGCAGGTATAGGTGTAAGGCTGTAATACAGATGGTCCTGGGTTCTAATACAGGAAGCTCAACATATATTTAATGTTGTGACAGTCCAGTTTATAGCAATGAACAGAAAATATATAAGTGTTATTTCAACATTAGTGTGGCAACAGGTGTAAGTGTAGTGCTGCCATACACATGCTGCTGGGTTCTAATACAGGATATTCCAGACCTTTTTATTGTTTTTTTCCAATAATCATCCTTATTAAATTGCCACATATGACATAGCCAATCTTGCATTTATATAAATGAAAAACAAACAACATTGACAGCACTTTAGTTGCAAACATACATCACAGACATCATTGAAACAACTGTAGTTGCAAACATTATATATCACTTAAAATCTATCCAGTCATTATCAGTTAAGCATGATATGGTTCATTCAAATCCTACCTCTAAAGCCTCATTCCATCTTTGCATATATTGTTCCCACAATTCCCAATTTTTCCTATGTAGTTTGCTCCTACCCTTTTCTAAATATCTAAATTCTAGTTGTTTTATCTCTGTTACTATATTCAGTACTTCAAATAAAGTTGATCTAGACTTTGATTTCCATTTTCTAATAATTGCTTTTTTGGAAGCCACCATAATTAGACTTAGCAAGGCTTTACTATGTTGAGGCAATTCCGATTCTGTGTCGTAGCTCAAACAAATCATCTCCCCTGTCAATCTAATCCACTCACCCAGCCAACAGAGTGGCATGCAGGGAATCCCTAAAGTCTGCCAGCTCACTACACTTCCAAAAACTATGCTTCCAGCTACCTCTTTCCTGCTTATCACACCACCAACATTTACTATCCACTTGAGGAAAAATTGTTTAGAGTCTACTTGGAGTATAAAATACCTATGTAAACACTTCCAGGCAAAGATCCTAAATCTTCTAGACTTTGTTGCATATTTGGGAGATATACATATATCCCCCATTGTCTCTTTGTGAATTGCTTATCCAATCTCTCTTCCCAAGCCTTTCTAAGCTCCTCTGATTGATTCTTATAGTTATCATGCAATATTTTATATGCTCTAGTAATTATTCCTTTTTTAATGGCAGCTTCTGTTCTAGATTCTATTAAATACTCTACCAGTGTTGGTCTTTAATTTAAAATTCCCCTATTTCTTTCTCTTTCTTTATACTCTGATATCAGTCATTGATAGGGAAGGCAATGTATAACCTGCAGTCCAAATAAAGTCTTGGCCTATTCTCTTTCTATTACCTTTCCCTTTCTAGTTATTTGCTTCCAATACCTTGGTTCCTTTGCCAGTTTTCTCCAATAAATTCCAGCCCCCTCTTGCCTATTATCTGTATCCCTAACCACAGTCATCCCTATCTGCAGAATATCTTTTCTTCATTCTCGTGCTGGTTCAGTTCTTAGAATACTCCCTGCCGTTTTATGAATATAATACTCTGTATGATTTTTGTTGTTCTCCTTAAGAGTCTGCATTGAAAATCCCAATCCCTCCTTAATTCTTAAGCTTCTCCCTTGTATCATCCTCATTCCTTTCCACTTTAAATGATAGTTTTCTGCTTGTACTATGTATAAGATCTTTAACTGTATTGCTCTAAAATACCCTCTCAAATTTAGTAATACTAGTCCGCCTTGTTCTATTGGAAGACTCAGCCTATGGCAAACCAAACGAAAAAACAAGACCAACTTCTGAAAAGTAGTAGTGATGGGTGCCTCCAAAACCACACAGCAAACACAACAAATTCTTGAGTTTAAAATTGGATCCAAGTAAATAAAAATCCAAAATTTTTTATACAAACAAGTGAGCGCTTTCGTTTATTAAAATATAAACTTCATCAGACAACTGAATAAAAACCTTGCAAGGTTTAAATAATACCTACTCTTACATTATTGGATAAAAAAATAAGTAAAAATCATGAAATCATCACCAAAAGTTTAACCCTTCTGTCCCCAGAAAAAACAACAACAAATTATACATTGGTTTAAAATGTGTATGTATATACACTCATATGCTCGATAGTGATTTGAACTTTCATAGATAACTAAACTTTAATCACTTATCCATGATTTTATTTCTTTCTAAAGCCTTAAGTTTTAACACAGGTGTGATAGAGGTGATCTCATTAATGCCTGGCCACTTATGTGCTCTTAGCAAAATCTGCCACCTCAATTCTTTTAATTCTAAATAGAGGCACCATGGTCTCCTATCATCCATGTCAACATGATCAATGGCCATGAAAGAGAAATCATGGTCTGTATTTGTGCTGATGTGCCTAGCCAAGGCATTATTAGAATTGTTCTTCCTAATGGCGTACATATGCTCGTAAATCCTCTGGCTGAATTTCCTTTCTGTTTTACCTGTGTAAAACACAGGACATAGGTTACACTCAGCCAGGTATACGAGTGCTTTGGAAGAAATTATATTTGCCTTTGATTTTATATTTTACAGCATTAATTTCAAAAGAATTTCCCACCTTCAGTTTATGACACCAGTGGCAGGAACCACATTTAAAGGTACCTGAGTGGTGTTGTTGTTTGACAGGCTGATACTTATTCTTTAAAAGATCTCTTAGGTTCCTGCCTTTTCTATATGTTATACAAGGTCTGTCTCCTACACTGACCCTCATGTCTACATCCTCCATGAGAATGTCCCAGTTTTTCTGAAAAATCATCTTCAAAACACATGAGTCTGTATTATATGTAGTTATAAAAGATCTTAAAAAAGTTCCTCCATTGCTATTGTGCATATGATGATCTAAAGGAATATCACATATGGAAATGGGAACTGAAACTTCCTTTTCTTGGTAATTAGTGTCTTCATTTGTCTGTAAATTAGTAACTAAGCCTGGTGATGTGATATTAGATCTATTACTCTGACCAACAGGCTGATGTTCATCTACCAAAGAGAAACCCACTATGGGTTTAAAATGTCCAGACTGTCTTTTACTAGTCACTTCTTCATATATTTTGTTAATTAAATCTATTGGATATGCTCTCTTCAGAAACATATTTTTCAAATTAGTGCATTCCAACTCAAAATCTTCTTCCCTTGATACCATCCGAGCTGCTCTTACCATTTGGCCTTTAACAACCGACCTTTTCTGGTGCTCGGGATGGAAACTACTGTAATGAAGAAATGATATGGAATACGTCTTTTTTCTATGGATAGTGGTAGCATACATGTTATTACCTTAGTCTTTAAAAAGATGGACATCCAAGTAATCCATATGTTGACTATCGACTACCCAAGTGAAGTGTAGGAAAGAAGTAGTGGTATTGATGTAACATAAAAAAGAATCTAACAGTTCTTGGGGGCCTCCCCATATTAGACTTATATCATCTTGGTATCTGTAGTACATTGTGATGTGAGAATTGTGCATAGACTTGAATACAAATTTTCTCTCCCAATGTGCCATGACTGCATTGGCAAATGCGCCCCCACGTGCTGAACCCATGGCTACACCAGTCTGTTGAAGGTAATATTTGCCATCAAACGAGAAAAAGTTATTTAACAATACTATTTCCAACAGTTCTAAGATAAGATTAATTTTCTCTTGATGAATTCTGTGTTCTAACTCAATTTCATTAACCCAATCCAAACCAACTGTATGTGGGATAACAGTATACAAGTTTTTCACATCAATTGTAACTAATAAGTCATTTTTATCAAAGACTAAGTTGTTAATATGCTGTAAAAAGGTCCAAGAATCTTTGCAAATTTGGGTTTCTCTTACTAACACTTTTTTAAATTCATAATCTACATACTGAGCGCATGCTGATGAAATTGAGTCTCTTCCATCCACTAGCAGCCTCATGGGGGGGTCATTGAGGCCCTTGTGGATTTTGGGTATACTGAAGAATACTGGGACTCTTGGAGTGATAATGTTTAAATAATTATATAATGGAATGTCAATTCTTCTTTCTATGAACATATCATTTAATTGTCCCAAAATTCTTCTGTAGGCCCCATTCAGTTCATTAAGTGAGACTTCTCTATAGTTTTCACTATCAAGCATGCTATACAGTTTTTGAGTGTAGGTCTCCACATCCATGATCATGACCCCCCCACCTTTATCCAGCTTCATAATCCTTATATCCTGTCTTTGTAATGATTTCAAACAATTATGTTCCAATTTACTAATATTAGAGTCGCCATGTGTAGCTGATTTTTTACATTTCTGCAAATTATATAAATCTAGCTCACAAAGCTTCTCATAGACAGCTAGCCTAGGATATAAAGGGGATTGTAAGTGGAACTGATCTTAAAATTGTTTTTATTCATATTTATTTCTGCACTGCCATGTATTAAATGTAGATTCAACTTTCTTAAGTAGATTTTCAAATCAATAATTGTATCAACTACATTACATTTCTTACTGGGTATAAATGTCATACCTTTAGACAGAAAATCCACTGTTGTTTCTTCAATATCTAATGCAGTGTAGTTGTATACAGCAAAATCTTTTTTCTCTGTTAAAAACTACATCACATGGAAAACCAACAGTGTTATGCTCAGAAAAATTCAAAAACATTTCTTCATTTACTGAAAAGTTCACAGTATGGTCACTTGAAAATGTTTCAGTTTGTACACTTAAGTTCTCCAGTTCCTCGTTTTGGGCCTGGCCCCCTGAAAACCCTGGGCATGAAAACCCACTTGGGGTTGTGGCTTTCTGTTGTTGTTATTACCTCTGCTCCTTATCCTTTCACTTCTCCTTAATTCCAGATAATCTCTATCATAATCAGCTTCAACATTCTGATTATCTACATCTTCCTGGATAGGTTCGCTATCTAGTGGGTAAGGGTTATTGTTAGGCATGTTCCTAGCTTATTAACATTCGGGGGTTTAGGATATGCTGTGCCATTAGCGTAGTCATTGACATCCCTGTCAATTTTGTTTAACTTCCCCGCTTTTAACTTGTTAATATGCTGATCTATACTGTTGTATATTCTTAAGTGTTCAAATCTCATGGAATCATACCCTCCATCTTCACGAATATTCCTATCCAAATTATCCAGTTCCTTAATTAACAAGTTTATTTCATTGTCATTGTGCTTTACTAACAACCCCAGCAGTTCCAAACCGCATTTATCAAAAAACTGTAAAAGTTCCAAATGAAAGCCAGAATTGTTGTCTAGACCTGTGGGGAACCGCCACATTCCAAAGCCTTTCGGAACAACTTTCAGTTTGATACATTCATTTAAATATGTATTCTCAAGCTGTAAATTCTTACGGTATAAAAGCTTAGTATCAAAACTGCTAAGCTTACCTTCCAAAGAAGCCGAATTAGAATCAGCATGATTATTAAAGGAAAGTCCTGCTCGCAACCAATCTTTCAATATCGGAATTTCTTTTCTGTAACCATTAAACTCTCTCGCAACAGCTCCATTCTGAGTACCTGCTCATTGCGTTTTTCTGACTTCTGGATTCGGCTGTTGTGCATCATGTGATGATGTAGATGCCGGAAATCTCTGCGAAATAGCAGCTAAACACTGGGGTATAGTGTTAAAGTTGGTAGATGAGTCCATGGACTGTCCCCGATTATTTGGAAAATCCAGTGTGCTCCTCTTGGTGATGATGTCCATCTGTTGATACAAGTTATCAATACGATGCATCAACTGCATAACCAAAGCAGTTAGTTGACCAAAATCCGAATTCGGAATATTTTGAGTTGGACTTGTGGATGGTTGAGAGGTGTCCAAATCACTACCCAAAGCCATGGCAAACCAAACGAAAAAACAAGACCAACTTCTGAAAAGTAGATAGGTAGTGATGGGTGTCTCCAAAACCACACAGCAAACACAACAAAGTCTTGAGTTTAAAATTGGATCTAAGTAAAAAAAAATCCAAAACTTTTTTATACAAACGAGAGAGCGATTTCGTTTATTAAAATATAAACTTCATCAGACAACTGAATAAAAACCTTGCAGGGTTTAAATAATACATACTCTTACACTATTGGATAAAAAAATTAAGTAAAAATCATGACATCATCACCAAAAGTTCAACCCTTCTGTCCCCAGGAAAAAACAACAACAAATTATACATTGGTTTAAAATGTGTATGTATATACACTCATATGCTCGATAGTGATAAGTGGCCAGGCATTAATGAGATCACCTCTATCACACCTGTGTTAAAACTTAAGGCTTTAGAAAGAAATAAAATCATGGATAAGTGATTAAAGTTTAGTTATCTATGAAAGTTGAAATCACTATCGAGCATATGAGTGTATATACATACACATTTTAAACCAATGTATAATTTGTTGTTGTTTTTTCTGGGGACAGAAGGGTTAAACTTTTGGTGAAGATGTCATGATTTTTACTTAATTTTTTATCCAATAATGTAAGAGTATGTATTATTTAAACCTTGTAAGGTTTTTATTCAGTTGTCTGATGAAGTTTATATTTTAATAAACTAAAGCGCTCACTTGTTTGTATAAAAAAGTTTTGGATTTTTATTTACTTGGATCCAATTTTAAACTCAAGACTTTGTTGTGTTTGATGTGTGGTTTTGGAGGCACCCATCACTACCTATCTACTTTTCAAGAATCAGCCTATCCCGCTTGATCCTAGCTGTCTTCTCTTCCCAGATAAAATACTTCAACTCTTTTTTTAATTGCTATCCACAGCTTGTCCTCTGGTTGATAAAAATATGCTTGACCTGTGTATAAGACTAAAGGGACTAAAACATTTTAATTGCTTGTGTCTTAGTATCCATATCCATATACCACAGCTTCCAGTTTCTCAATTTTTGAATTATCTTCTGTTGAGTCTCTTCCCATGTATCCTTATCTGCCACAGCAGAGTCATTTCTAATCCATACTCCTAAATACTTCATTTTATCTTGTCCCCATAAATATGGATATTGCTAGACAAATTTGTGTGTGGGTACATAATTTACCACTATTGCCTTTGTTTTAGCTTAATTAATTTTGTATCCTGAGATGATTTGAAACTGTCTTAAAATATTCCACAATACTGTAATGTCCCTTTCTGGTTTTGTCATATATAAAATAATATCATCTGCAAACTGAGCCAGCTTTTCCTGTCTACCATACCAATTATATCCTTGAATTTCTGAGTCCCTTATTTTCATTGCCAATGGTTCTAAATATAATGCAAACAAAAAAGGGGAAAACGGACAACCCCACCTGGTTCCTCTACTCAAGCCTAAGTTCTGTGAGGAGCCCACCCACTTTAATTTTCACCTCCGATCCCTCATATATACTCCTAATCAGCCTTATAATTGTATCAGGGAAAGCAAATGCTTCCATTGCCCTGCTCATGAAGTCCAAGTCTACTCTGTCAAATGCTTTCTCTTCATTAAGACCCACCAATAACAGTGGTATTTTCTTACATTTTGCTTCCCTCTGGATCATCAATGTTCTGTTAATATTGTCAAATGTTTGCCTCCCCTCCACAAAACCACACTGATCCATACCTATCAATTTTGGTATTACTGTAGCCATTTGTTTAGCTATTATAGACATAAACACTTTATAGTCATGGTTTAGTATTGAAATTGGCCTGTGTGTTGCTGGAGCCGATGGATCTTTACCCTCTTTAGGTATTGCTGTTACCACCGCTTTCTTCCAGGATGCTGGTACTTCTCCTCCTCTTAAAATACTGTTAAAGAAAACCTTCCAGATCTTTCAGTTTTTTCCCTCCTAGCTTCCAAACTTCCACAGGAATACCATCTATTCATGGGGACTTATTTGTTTTTATTTATTTATTGTCATTTGTTAACTGTTTTGGTCCAACTGAGCCAAAAGCCTGTTTTCAGTGGAGACCCAAGTAGAAAAGCTCCAATTACAATTACAGACATGCCAAAGAAACAGTAATTAATATAAAGGCTAAAAATTACAATAGTAATATTGACAAGAAACAGTTACATAAAATGAAATCAACAAAGACAATATATTTATATATAAGACTTTCCTGTAGATTGGTTATACATAATCATTTTATCTCATCTCGTCCTATCCTAACTGTTAGTAATTGAGCCTCATCTGCCTCTAACCTCAGCATATTTAATTATCCCATAAACATCTCCATTTGTACCTTTTCTTGATTTCCATATTTCTCCGCTTTATAGAAACTTTCAAAAAATTTCTGAAATATTTCTAATACTTCTAGAGTCTCTCTTGTTATCTTCCTTGTTATAGGCTCCATAAGCTTGGTAACAGTCCTTTCCACTTTCTATTGCCTGAGTCACTGTACTAAAAGTTTTTGTGCTCTAGAATTATTATCAAAAAGCAGTTGCTTAACAGCAATCTTTCTAAACTTGTGTGTATTATCAAGGTAATCTCTTATTTTCTGTTTAGCATTCTGAAGTTGCTCCTTTTCTTGTTTAGAGAGATTCTCCCTATTTTGCAATACTTCAACATTTGTCAGTCCCTCTAAATAATTCTTGTTACTTCTTAACCATATTTCCATTTCCTTTACTTCCACCCTACTTTTAAATTCCACTTTAACTTTATCCCACTCCCTAGCTTATTTTTCAAAAGAAATTTCTGTCTTCTCTAGTAGCTCCTGAATTAATTCCAAAACCCATTCCTTAAATTCTTCTGTTTTCAACCAATAGGTGAGAAAATGCCAGTGTGTCAATTTGATTTCATTACCTTGTGTTTTTATTTTAATTATTATTGGCATATGATCTGAAACAGTTATTGGGTGAGTTTCAAGACCATCAGTTAAATGCACATGTTCCTGTGAGATATAAATTCTGTCTAGTCTAGCCCATTTTTTGTATCTTGGAGAATAATATGTAAATTCACTCCAAACTCCTGGCACTGAAATCACATCTTCCATGCCAAACATTTTCATAAATGTTTTCAAAAATCTACCCTCCTTTGTTATATTTTTTTCAAGGCCCCAGCAGACACATATTCATTGTTGTAAACCAAATTCCAGTATCCACCTAAAATAATATTCCTTGCTTAAAGCTGATTATTTCTCCCAGAATTTTCTTAAGCTCCATTACAGCAGTTTTAGGTAGAATGTAAATGCATGCCAGTGTAATCCTCCTCCCTTGCCAGTAGCCTCTTAGTACTATATATCTTCCATTATTATCATGTTTCCTCTTCTATCACTATTGGAGTTCCTCTTGCAATTAATATAAGTACTCCTCTTTTCCTTTGCCCCAGTTATCCTGCTGAGTAACCATCATGAAAACCTTTCTTTATCAAATTAACATGTTCAGTTCTTTCCAGGTGTGTCTTCTGTAGCATAGCTATTTGTACTCTACATTTTTAATATAGTTCACTACTCTTTCTTTTTTATATTTATCTGTAAGACCATTCAGATTGAAAGACATTACAGAATGCATAATTTTCTCATATAGTTATTATTTCCACCTTTTATGTGTAACTGCTTTTTTGTTAAATGTCTAGTTCCAACTTTTATGTTACATGCATATACTGTTCGGTAAGTTGGTCTTTTATACAGTTGTTTCTTGTCATATCCATTTGAGCCTATGCCACATCTTACATAACTTTTTGGGATTTTTTTTGAAAGTCCACAAACAGAACAAACATCCCCGAAAAAAAACTATCAACTTATTAACACACAAAATTATGTACATCTTCAAATACTGAAGGATTTGCTTTCTAATAAGAACAAAAGTTCTAGGTTGACAGCCACTCAGACAGGCTAGAGTTAACCAAAAATAAAGGTTAGTCATGTTAACATGCATGGTACAGCCTGTGCTATTAGTAAGTGCTACTTGATTTTGTCTATCTTTATAGCTTTCCCAGATGAAAACAAACACTTGAATACCTTCAGTAAACACTTTCTGCAAGCCATTTCTCTTTGTCAAATTGTCTTCTAGTGACATGCAAACCAAACACAAAGCTGCTAAGGATACCCTGTTTACCAGGAAAAAAAAGCCTTATAATATTCATGCTTTGTAATAAACTTGTTACTGGATAATACCTAGGGTCTTAACCCAGTTATTTCCCTATGCAAACATGGGAAAAAGCACACTGATTTCTTTTTTGTTATACTCTCTTAACCCACTTCTCATCTCTCTCCCTCTTCTCTCTCTCTTCTATTGCAGTGCCTACATTTCTTAAAAACTGAACAAGGAAAAAGAGAGAGGAAGGGAGAGGAAGAAAGCAGGAGTTTATATTAGTATCCCCATTGCATTTCAAAAAAAGAGAAAACTTTACTTCAAGTCTAATTAGTTTTGTGTTATTTTTAAATCTCTCCCAGCTGGGAAAATCCCTGATTGCTTTCAGGGAACATTATGTCCTAGCCAGTTTCTCTTTTCTTTTTCCCCCAGCCAATTCCCTTCCACCATTCTGTCTCTAGTTTCTCTTTATCATATTGTCTCCATGGAGACATGAGAACCAGGCAGCCAGTTTCTCTCTATCAGATTGTTTCCATGGAAACATGAAGACCAGCTGCAGAATTCCTACTAAGTATACATGCATTTGCTAGAAAAAAAGCCTCATAATATTCAATATTCCTTTTCATTTACTTGCTGTCTCTTAAAACTAATCAATCTAACGTCCTTGATCAAGTCATTTCCCCATGCAAGAATGAAAAAAAGCATGTTCATTTTAACTTTGCTATGCTTTTTAACCATTGTACACCAGACATTGTATTGTCTATATTTTTCAAAACTGTACAAGAAGAAAGAGAGAAGAGGGGAGGAAATAAAACAGCACCTGTTTACAAACCACATTATACTTAAAATAGCATGCAAAGAAAACCATACACCACAAATACACTACTAGTAAGAAAAGAAAATGTTTTCTTTACTTACAGTTAGTTTCACGCCTGTCTTCCCCTTCCAAAGCATTTTTTCGAACATTAATGATACAAAGTAGGGCATATACTTTAGTCCCCCTAAGTCCAAAATATTTTTAAAAAAGTCCAATATTTCCAAATTTTCTTGTTCTGTCATATTTCACAAATATAATTATTGCACTGTAATCCCACAGTAAGTTACTGGTTTTATTACTGTTTTTCTCCATCACCCAAATCCTATCTCTGCTTCATTTCCAATGTACTCTTAGTTCTTCTAGTCAACTCTTTGCTCCCTTGCTCGTCTCCAACATTTTTCCATTGAAATACTGGAAAATGTTTCACAGGTACAATCCTTCTGTGGTCTTTATTACCAGAAGAACAGGAAGCAGAATCTCCTTCAGTTTCCCAGCTCACTTTTTGTTGGACAAACTTTTGTATTTCCTCCTTAGCATGGACTTCATAAAAAAATGATTTTGTCCCTCCAGAGAAGAATACCTTTTGCCTGGTGTACAATGAATAATCATTTTCCACAAAGACTCTGCTGTCTCCCACTTTTCGTATTTTATCCTTCTGCCACAGTTTTGTCAGAATCAACTCTTTCTGCTGGTAGGATTGCATCTTTACTATTAAGGTCTAGGTTGCTTTCTTATAGCTAGGTTTGGAGCATACACACAATGTGCCCTTTTAACTAACAACTCCTGCTGTGGAATGTCAGTACAGTTGCTTATTTGTGCTTTCATAAAATTAATGCAGTCTGTTCCTTCCAGCTTCTCTGGTATAGATGAAAATCTCAGGTTTTCCCTATGTGCTTTGTCCTGTAATTCTATTACTTTTTGAAATATCTCTTCCTGAGCAGTTTCATATTCAGCCAGCCTTTTCTTCATTTCAACCTCTGATTTGTGCAGCTTTGTTATTTCATCTGAATATCTGTTTAAAGCTTCTTCCATTTTTCCAGCCTTTTGTTGTTTGGGTTGATATACTCCATCAGTGTTTTGTTTATTTTAACCAGGTCTGCATGCAGTTGTCTTATATCTTCTGGTAGGTTACTGGAAGTCATGTCTGAAGGTTGCATTGCTTTTTGCTGAATAGTTGCAGAACTTTCCCCAGTCAGTATTTCTTCCTCACTTTTTGTACCTGTTTTTTTTCAGTTCTTCTGTATTTCTTTATTCCTGGCATCCAGGCAGTGAACTTACTAGCCAGTTACTGAAATTTACCCATAAACACAAGTCTACTGGCCTTCTATGCTGAGGTTCTGTTTTCACACAGGGAGAGCTAGAAATGAGCTGTTACTCAATGTGCAGTCATCTTGGAAGTCCCCAGACATTTTTATTGTTGTTCCATTTTCCATTATATTTAATCTCACTTGTAACACTTTAGACAGTGGAGCTGATATGAATTATATCTATGAGGGATAAGCCACCCTTATTCTGTTTTCAGATGTCTGACTGAGGGTATACTGTCTAATATATTTCTGTAAGTATAATTCTGCTATGTGGACATGGATGGCCTTCACACTTAAATGAGACACAACTGAATCTATATACAAGAACCTTGTCAGGTCACACACATATATTTTTAACACCTCAAACTGTCAGCTGAATTTATGAATGATTCATGACAATGTCTGAGCATAACTTCTTCTGTGGCAAAGATGGAAAATCACTGCTGTGGAAGAAAATGTTTTGTCCCTTATGCATAGGTTTGAATCCCACACTTTAAAAATCAGTTTTATCAGTGTATGAAGCCAAAACAAAAATGTGTCGGGTCAGGAAATGTATGGCCCCAGTGCATGTCTGAAAAGTTAAGTCACCTAACGATTACTGTCCAATTTTCAAAATAAATTTCTAAGCTACAGCAGCAGACACCCCTCAAACTAAGGTCAAGTGCCAGATTAACCTTCAACTTAAAATATGTATTTCCTCCCTGATTGGCACTGCTGCTGTCTGCTTAACATAGCTCTAATGAGGTTGGCATCATTGCTCAGGTTTGCTCACTGCCAGTAAACATAATAACAGGAATTGGTAAGGAAGTCATTAGTTGCCATTACTCTAGTTTTAGTACTAGACATGCCTGATGTTAGAAGGGAAGGTGCCCAGTTTAAGGTTCAGAGGTGGGGTATTCAGGAGTCCAGGATATTTACTGGACTCCAGGTAAAGTGCCACTGCCAAAGGCTTCTGCAGGGGGATTATTCTGGCTCCCAGTACAAGTCTGAGGCTTGGAATAATTTGGCTCAGGTTGTATCCGGTGCGACTGGCATCCCACTCACTGGAAAATGACTACAAAAGAACAAAAGGGATATGCCCAACCAGTGGTTGACTGAGTTTCAAACTGGTGACTTCCCACAGTTGTGCAAGTATGTTAATAAAGAATATTTTTTAACAAATAGAAAGCTAAATATAAGTAAGATTGGCATGCATAATGCTCTTCTGTTCTTTTCTTTTCTTTCCACAGCTAATGCTGAAATAGAGTTGAATCGACAGGCTCATGCTGATTGACTGGAGAGACTGAGGGAAACAAGTGGTTTGTACGCAGCACAAGAAAAGTATTACTGTAGCTTTAAAAGTTAATGACAGATTCTTTTTGTATTCTATACAGTAGTAGCAAAGTAAGCATGCCTATCCTAACTGTAAAAGCAAGTATGCATGCATAAGTCTGTAGCACAAACCAAATTCAAGAGACAAATGTGAGACTATAGTCAGGGTTTGTGGGTTCAAATACCATGAGTAGCAACTATATAGTACTGCATTTCCTTCATAATATTACATAAAGTTAACTCTATACAAGTGGCATAAATGCCCTGATGTTAACTGTAATCAGTATACATGGACCAAACATATGTGCAGTATACCGACATTGGAAATATTACTTTCAGCAATCCATAATTATAGTCTGTAGTTGATAGGATGTATACTTAAATATAATAGTTCAGATAAATAGCTGTATAATTGTGATATTACATTGTATGCCACATATGATGGTACTAATTTTATCTATTTTTTTCTCTCACCCCAACCCTTATCGCTTTTATTTTTTATTATGTGTCATCAACATTTCTCTATGTCATCCATCTGTAGCAAATCACTAAATGATTCACAGCACAGCAAGGTAGGCCAGCTCCAGTAGATCAGCCTGCCCCCACTCCACCGGCTCCAGCACCGATGCCCAGCACATCTGGGACCCAACCTGGCAGCACCACCTCTGCTGCCCCTGCACTACCTGCACCCTCAGGTAGTACTGCCCCAGCAGCTGGTGCTGTGGTACCTTCCAGAGTAGTGGTGGAGGTGAGGATTTCATCACCCACCAGGAGATGCCAGGGTTGGTGTGTAGGGTGTCACTGTACCATTGGTGTACACCTACACTAGATGGGGAGGCTGATCTCTTTCATGGTCCCTAGGAGGAGGAGAAGATGTAAAGCACTCCAGCAGCCAGCAGAGTAAGGAGACAGTGATGACAATCCAGTGGGTCAGGACTAGATTCTCACTGTCTTCATGTTTGATGGGCATGAGCTTGTGTTGTCCACTCCCTCACCCCAGTCATAGTGTCCCCCAACCTTTTGTGTCCCTCAATGTCCCTGTGTCTTGTCTTGCTTGTCTTGTTTGTTTGCATTTGCTTCCTCATCTACCCAACATACCTGACCCAGAAATACCAACTTCCATTACCCAGCATTCCTGTCTTACTCAATTAAAAAAAATGCGCACCTGTCCTATGAAAAAATATCATGGCAAACACAGCTCCCCATTTTGCATACATGTCTTCTTGACACACTTGATTCAGTCCAATTGACTATACAACATGATTGCATTATTGTCACCCCTCTTTCTGGAGGTGACAGTCCAAATTCAGTTAATATTCTGCACATATTTTCAGTTTACACTGTTAAAAAATGAATAGCTGTGGTTCTTTCCTACCTCCCTCCTACACTTTCCTCTATTGCTTTCCTTTTGTTCTTCCCCCTGGTTGCCCCCACTTCACCACTTTCCTATCAAACCTATTTTAACACCATTAATCTGGTCAAAAACTAGAATCACACACCACACATAAGTAACAAATCCTCAGTGAAGTCCTTCACTTTTTGTCCTTTGTGTTTGCATGGAGTTTGGCATCACTCACCAGTGTCGAGCGATGGTGAATAGCTCTTCACATCCAATGGCTTGGTCGGTTACTTCCACGCAATGCTGCATAAACACACTGCGCTAACATAACACACAGATCAGATTAAAGGCACTCATATTAAAAATGTCATAACCTTTTATTTCTTTACACTGATGAATGTATGAATATGTAAGTCCATATGTGTGCTGTTCACATTAATCAATTCAGTAGTTTGTTTTTATACAGTACTTCACTGTAGGCATTCCCTCTCACATTTGCTAAAATTATCATTTAATTATTTAATGACATCCTGAATGCATATGTAAAAAAATTTACATTGACCGGGATTCGAACTGTGTATCATCTGTTTTCAAAAAAGAAGCTTACTGATGTTTTACACCTGCTGCTACAGAGTCAGCTAGGCACCAGATGTTTTTCTTCCACTCAATACTGACTAAAGTGCTGAATGCCATACCCCTCTATTAATGTGTTTGTGTGGAAGTAAGCAAAGCAATAAAACTATCAAAATGTTATGAATGGAGCAGAGAACTGTATTTGCACTTTGCTTGACTATGTGCAAATGAGGAAAGTAGTATCACTAATGTTTGAAGGTGAGAAGAGTAAATGGGCAGTAAACACAAACTTTCTGATATGAACCATGTAAGAACACCATAGTATCAGTTACATGTCTTTACCATAGCCAGTAGGGATAAGTACTTGTCAAGTTATAGTAGGAGTCCTTAAATGTGCATCTTGTATGTGCAAATATTTTGCCATCGATCGAGCAAACCTGCTGCTCGGAGATGCACTATGGAAAGTGTACACGAGTATGTATGAGTTATGTTTACTGCCCATTTACTCTTCAACCCATGAAAATAAATGTAAAAATTCAAGAAAGAGAAGGAAGTTTTTAGATAAAGAACACATATTTGCACTGTGGCCATGTGTTACCTGCACCCATACACTTGAAATATGATCTGTCAGTATTTGTTCCCAAATATATCAACTACACTGCAGAAAATAATTAAAAATGCTTTCCTATAGAGCATGTACATCTTTATATTGACAGTGTTTGTTTGTTTCTTTCTTTCTTTTGGCTTTTCCAGGTTAGGGGTCGCCACAGCGGAACTCCGGTCCGCTAATGATTGGCAGTAGATTTTGACGTGCTGGCTTGCCGGGCCTAACGCACAACCTTCAACGAAGGAATGCCCATTCACGCATGTCGCCACACAGCAGACGCTCTAACTGAGAATCGAACGGGCAACGTCTAACTGTGAGGCGACAATGCTACCGCAGCACCACCACTGCAGCACATCTTTATATTAACAATACACATTCATATTTTCCAATACTTGTAGTAATCTGGAC
The DNA here is from genome assembly GCF_019279795.1 of Protopterus annectens. Classification (NCBI taxonomy): domain Eukaryota; kingdom Metazoa; phylum Chordata; order Ceratodontiformes; family Protopteridae; genus Protopterus; species Protopterus annectens. Next base: position 64,980,650 of record NC_056732.1, read on the forward strand.
ATCTGTTTGTATATAGTTTGAAAAGCTGTCATTTTAAGGTATACCTGCACAGTGGAAGCACAACAGCAGATGCTACACTTTGCACACTCATCAATCTAGTAACATGAAGATCTTTAATATCTGGACAGTTGTATATGCCTACACATCCATTTCATGCAGGCCTCCCAACATCTTCTCTCAAACATCCAGTGCTGTTGTCATCCACTATAAATTATCCTGCAGCCTTGTAAAATCAGACTTGGGCCATGGCACTTGTGTTAAATATATTGTTCTCTAGTCTGTGTACTAATCTCTCTGCAGTCAGCTGGTGTGTGTGTGTGTGTGTGTGTGTGTGTGTGTGTGTGTGTGTGTGTGTGTGTGTGTGTGTGTGTGTGTGTGTGTGTGTGTCTAGTCAAAAGAATGTAACCATGTATCTTGCAGTCATCAGTACAATCCCATGAAGTAACAATATTTTGACAGTTATACATGCCTACACATACATTTCATGCAGGCTTCTCAACATCTTCTATTAAACATCCAGTGATGATTTCATCCACTATAAATTGTACTGCAGCCTTGTGCTGATGTGCTTGTGTAAAGTACTGAGTTCTCTAGTCTGTGTTCCTAGAAAGGTAGGGTTCTGTTCTAACTGCAGTCAACTCATGTTGGTGTCTGTCTAGTCAGAAAAGCATAATTGTGTATCCTACAATCCCATGGAGTACCAGTATTTTTACAGTTGGACATGCCTACACATCTGTTTCATGCAGGCCTCCCAACATCTTCTCTCAAATATCCAGAGATGATGTCATCCACTATAAATTATCCTGCAGCCTTGTAAAAGTCAGACTTGTGCTGCAGTACTTGCATAAAATACTGAGTTATCTAGTTCATGTACTTAAATAGCTAGGTGTTCTGTTCTCACTGCAGTCAACTGGTGTATGCATGTGTGTACTTGTGTGTGTGTGTGTGTGTGTGTGTGTGTGTGTGTGTGTGTGTGTGTGTGTGTGTGTGTGTGTGTGTGTCTGTCTATCTAGTCAGAAGAGCATAACTGAATATCCTGCAGTCACCACTACAATCCCATGAAGTATCAATATTTTGACAGTTGGACATGCCTACACATCCAGTTCATGCAGGTCTCCCAACATATTCTCTCAAACATCTAGTGCTGATGTCATACACTATAAATTGTCCTGCAGCCTTGTAAAAGTCAGAGTTCTGTAGTCTGCGTACTTAGGTATGGGGTTCTAATCTCACTGCAGTCAACTGGTGTGTGTGTGTGTGTGTGTGTGTGTGTGTGTGTGTGTGTGTGTGTGTGTGTGTGTGTGTGTGTGTGTGTGTGTGTGTGTGTGTGTTTGTGCACTTGCTTGACATTAGAGAGCAAATTTTACACCAGTATGTGGCATAGGGTCTATATTATAATATCGAAGTCCAGCAACTTCGAATGTTATAATATCAAACCCAGTAGAGCGAACGCTGGAAATAGCAAAGCTGCAGAACACCGAATACTTTCCTAGGGAAAGTATTCGGTTGGCCATTTCTGCAGCTTCGCTATTTTCTCGACTGTGGAGCGAAGGTTACGGACCGGGTTAAGGTAAGTGTGCGAACGAAGGTAAGTGTGCGATTGGGCACAGGTTAGGTGAGTTAGGGTTAGGGCCCGGGTCAGGTAAGTATGCGATTGTGTGGACGTGATGATTAGGGTGGGTAGGTGAGTTAGGGTTAGGGAGCGGGTAAGGTGAGTTTGCAATAGTGGCAAACCTTAGGGTTAGGGTTGGGTTAAGGTAAGTGGATAGCTAGTGGTGTATGTATGGTTTAGTGTAGGGTTTTGTGAAGTGTGTGTGTGTTTGTGTGTGTGTGGATTATTTATTTTGGTGTACTTGTGTTGTGTGTATGTTTGTCGGAACAGCAAATTATTTCCCTGGGAAAAAAAATCACTATTCTGACTGTTTGGTTTTCTGGTGTTTCGCTGTACTGGGTTTGGTATTATAACATTCGAAGTTGTAAGACTTCAATGTTATAATATAGACCCTGTGGAATACTAGGTTCATAGGTTGGTTCATAGGTTGGTACTAGGCTATCAGCCCTAGGGCCTATACAAGCCTAGCCATAACAATTCCCTGGCTATTTCTTCCCACACTATTTACTTCCCTGGACCCCTGTCTAGCAGGGCGACTGACGTGATCCCCGGGGTGAATTTCCTTTCTCCCATCCAATCGTCAAGATTCCTTTTGAAGAGGGCCAAAGAGGCACTCTGCTTGACATGTATGGGCAATCTATTCCAGAGTCTGGGGAGTCTCGGGGTCAGGAACCTATCCCTCCAGCATGTTTTGTTTATTGTGATGACAAGGTTTAGATTCCTGGAGTGTGTGGCTCTGAGGGATTGGGATTTCTTTAAGTGTAGCATGTCCAACAGCTCTGGGTTTGACATGGCCTTGTATGTTAAGCAGAGATTGCCTCTGAGTAGACGATATGCGACAGAGTATAGCTGGAGTTTTTTAAGGCGGTCAGCGTAGGGCATCTACTTTAGGCCTGTGATTCTTTTAGTGAGGTATCTCTGCGGCCTTTTCAGTTGTTGCAGATGTCTTGAGAGGTACATACCAAACGGGGTGTTGTATTCTATAATGGGTCTAATGAGGGATGAGTACAGTGGGACAATGGCCTCCTTTTTTCTGGATGAAAAGTCCTTAGTGATGAGGTGTGCCACATAGAAGGATTTCCTGACTGTTGTGGTGATCTGGTTATCGAAGGTGAGACCACTGTCCACCTGTGTCCCTAAGTCTCTTATCACACTTTCAGTGTTTAGTGTACTGCCACCTATATGGTAATTCATGGGTACATGTTTTTTCCCAGAGGGAATAACTACATTTGCCATCTTCCTCTCACTAGACACTGCTGATGTCTTCACTTGTACAGTGTTGTCTGACAGTCTCTGAGTCAGACCTGCATTAAATATAGAGGTCTCTAGTTGGTGTACTTAGATAGGTAGGGGATCTGTTCTCACTGCAGCCAATGTTTGTGTTTGCGTGCGTGTGTGTGTGTGTGTGTGTGTGTGTGTGTGTGTGTGTGTGTGTGTGTGTGTGTGTGTGTGTTTGTGCACTTGCTTGATAATAGAGAGAGCATTTTACACAAGCATGTCGGACACTACTATTACCATCTTCCTCTCACCATACTCTGTTGATGCCATCAGCTATAGCTGTCCTTTAAGTATGTTCTGTTCATGTCACAGGCTAGGTTAAGATCCCTAGAGCAAGTGACTCTTGTGCCATTAGATTTGCAAATGTGCAGCTTTTCCATCAGGACAGAGTCAGAAACTGGCCTGTAGGCCAGGCACAAGTCACCTCATCCTATATGATAAAGAGTCCAGTTACAGGGCTTTCAGTCTATCAATGTATGTCATGGCATGGTTTGTACGCCTTGTATTTTCTTGTTGAGAAACCCCTGTGATCTCTCCAGCTGCTGCAGATGTCTGATGATGTACATGCAAAAAGGAGCATTGTACTTGATTGGTGTTTTGATGAGGGTCAAGCACAGTGGTGTTATAACATCCTCAGACCTGGATACGATGGCCTGACTTATGAGGTGCATGATGTAGAAGACTTTCCTTACAACTGTGGAAACTTGGTGGTCAAAATTCAGATTGCTATCTACCTGTGTTCCCAGGTCTTGCACCACTGGGTTTAAACTTGGGGGGGGGGGTGTTATCTAGGCTATAATTAGCAGGGAATTCCACTTTGCATAAGGCAAAAATAATGGCACTTTTTTGAGTTTATTTTCAGACAGTGTGGCTTTGGCACCATTCATTTTCTGTGTTAGCCCTTCCTGTAATATGTATACATCACTGATGGACTTAATGACTGCAACCAATTTGCAATCATCATCAAACTTGGTAAGCCAAAGGCTGTATACTTTAGCCTGGACTTCCTAGAAATAGATTCTGAACAGTATAGGGCCCGGCACAGATACTTATGGTATATCACTGGTGACGGCTCTACTGGTAGAGGTTGAGTCACCAACTTTGACAGAATGCGTTCTGTTAGTGAGCCAGCTGGCTAACTATCTAGTAAAGTAAGGGTTAATTTTCAACTGAGAGAGTTTTTCAATGATACTTGCATGGGGGATTGTGTCAAAACCCTTGGCCAGATCAAGATAGGTGGTATGCACTGTCTTACCTTCATCCAGAGCCTTGATGACTTTCTCAAAGAAGTCTTCTAGTTTTAATAAGCATGATGTACCCTTATCAAAGCCACATTGGGTTGGGTCTAGAGTTTGAAGGTCACCTATGTCCTTGTTGATAAGGTCTATGATGATTCTTTCCCTGACCTTGCAGATGAGACTGGTTAGACTTATAGGTCTATAGTTCCTAGGTTTGGTTGATGGCTCCCTTTGTGCAAGGGGATTACTTCTGTTGCGTTCCACTCTGCTGGTACAAAGACATTTCTCAGGCTATGATTAAAGAGGACACTAATTTGGTCTGCTAGGTCCTGTTTTAGATTGCTTAGTAAGCAGCCTGGGATGTTATCTAGTACCATTGAGGTTTCCAGCCTTGGACAGCACAGATATGACCTGATGCCTAGAGATACTAGGCAGGGGACTGGTGTCAGGTATGCTTTGTGGTATGGACAGTGGGGCCAGGGGGTTGACATTTGCACCAAATCTGTCAGCTAGCAGCTTGGCCATTTCCTCCAGTGCAGCTTCATGCTTAGTCTCCTAGAATTAAGCAGTGGAACTTTGAGTTTGCCTCCTGTAGATGTTATGTCAGAACTTTTGTTGCTTTTACATTGCCTAACAAAGGTACTATGAGGGAGGCAAGCACCTTTGCCAATATATGACAGCCTAGATGACACAAGTTCAGACCATCTCTGGCAAACCAGTGTGGCTTGTCAACCATGTAAGCCCAGGCTGAGAGATACTGTATCAACCTGGACTTGACACCAGAAGCTAAGCCAATTGTTAAAGTCCATCAATTTTGTTTATATTGTGGCATCATCCTGAGTAAAGGTAGAATGCTGCGTAGGGCTAGGGTCATATTTGCCTGGGACACATAATCTGACAGTTCAGTCATGTGTCTCCTCATATGGTCCAGAGAGGTATGTTATGAAAAGAAATGTACAACCCAATGACAATGTAGACATCACAGCCCTATAAGCAGACCAAGTTGTATGTGACCTGTGTACTGAGGAAGATGGTATGCAGAACGTCCACTAGCATCTGCCTAAGTGATGACTACTCACGTATATGTAACACAACTTCTGAGTATGTGCAGGACATCCACATCAAAGGCCAAAATGCTTCCATAGTTTACAGCCTTCATCACACCAATAACTGAGTACAATACGCCCCTCTTCATATACCTCCCTACACATCTTCCAGGGATGCGTAACTCAAGTATACCACCTTTGCCACAGTGAGCTCCCACACATCTTATTGGCCATACCTAGGTATTTGTTTTGTTGCATAAACATTACTGTCTGACGGTGCAGAACCCCCATCAAGGTGTTATACCAGATGCATGTGTAATACCTGTTCCAGTGATGAACACAGTACATACGTAACTGTTTAACAACATTGATGACATGGGTTACAATTATGACAGTGTGGATTGTGCTGTATATATGCCATGCACACCTATCAACTAGCCTGGATTGATCATAATGTCACATACAGGTATAACAGTGTCCCTTCTAACACCTCCAGTAGTTGTTACAGTGTCAGGATATACCCTCATAGATTGCTGACATCTCACAATAGTTGTAAAAGCTGTGTTCATGCAGAACCATGTATGATCACTCACAATCCCATATGTAATTTCAGAGACAAGGGATTACTGGTGGTATTATTCTGATATTGTCCATGGTTGTGCATGCTTCTGTTTACTGTTGTCCATGAGCTTGAAACTATGTGCCCCACTTGGTGGAGATCTCAGCTGACATTACAGTCATATTTAGGAAACTCATTTTGCACAGCTTCACAATATGCACCTAACCCCTATTGTATATAACATCCCTGATAGATGTCCTCTCCATTGCTCATGTTAGAATGCTTATATCACAAAGACATCTTCTCCATTGTTATGTCACCTTGTGTATAATATACATTTTCACTGTGCAGTCCATATTGTAGCATGTTGATATGTGATTAGTGTTCTCACTACAACTGTCTTAATTTACATGCCCTCATCTGCTGTACATTAAGATGTCTCACCTGTCCTCTTTCCGTGTTCATTCCTACAATTCATCTATGTGTCACTATTCAATATACACACACTTCCACTGTTTATTTTAAATTACAGTCCATGTACCATTACAGATCATTTACACAACTTTTGTTCGATATGCCTGAAATGGGATTCCACAATACTCTGCACTGTATATACTGTCATGTAATGTGTTTGGACCATATACATTGCTATATTATTAACCCTGGTAATCAGTGTGACATTCCACGCAATCACGCAGACCTAGTTTGCCCGTAGGTAAACAGGTCTAGATATCTGCTGCTGTCCTTGTTGATTTCCTTGGTTTCCTGGCAAGCAACACTGTTATTAGCCACAAAACCATGCTTGTTTACGTTTAAACGTGGTGTATCATGGCATGAATATGTAATTAGCGCTGCTGTTCCCAGCACAATAACATAAACTGCCTGTAGGCTTCGAACGAAGCCTACACTTTTTATTGAATCACCAGGAATGTTTATTTGGACAGAAACATAAGAGTAGATAAATTGTAAAGTATCTATATTTTATATTTTACTCAGTTTTGCTAATAGATACACTAACACTACAGGTGACCAAATATTGTATCAAATAATGGAAACCCACTGTTTTGAAGTTACAAGTGATTTGTGCTGGATATAGAAAATGAATTGCGTAGACATAGTAATACCTTGTTAAGTTTAATGCTACTGGTTGCCAGAAAAGCAATTACTAGAAAATGGAAATCAAAATCTAAACTAACTATAAATGTTGTAACAGAGATAAAATAATTGGGGTGGGATCTTTAGAAAAGGGAAGGCACAAATTACATAAAATAAATGGAATTTGTGTGAACAATACATGCAGAATAATGTTCAGGAGGAGGAGAATGAATGAAATTTCAGGGGAGGTAGAACTTGAGCAATTCATGTAATGGAGCGAATGATAATTGTTAGAAAAAAAGAAAACGTATGTATAATTCATGAAAAGGAAATGTTTGCAATGGTTTGTTTTCTTTTCAGTTAATGTATGATAATGTTGTTCCTAAATATGTATGAAATCATTAAAGGTGTTTAAAAATCCTACATGCAGGTAGTACCAATGTTTAATGTACAGAGGTATTCAGCTATGAGTTATTGCAATAGCTCATATTCAACCACTTCAGTATCGGTTTTGACTTAAGTTACAGTACTTGTAGTCTGCTGGAATTATGCAGTCCTCTCCATTTTCACCATAACCTACATACCTACCTACATTGGGAGCCATTTCCATTAATCAGGATTCAACAAAACACCAAGTATCATCTTGCCCTCACATTTTGCAGGGTAATTTAAAAACAATAAATCACAATCATTTGCACCAAAAATAGCAATAACACTGCTGGTGGGAGGACCTCTGTTTAGACTTCCTAAATTCCATAGGCTATGTGGGGACAGTTCCTACTGGGAAGTGAAAGCATTTTACTCTCAACTATTATCTTTGCTGCAGAATGTAAAAACTGCACTAATTTCTTAGACACATGGGATAGGGATCTCACCTGCATGTGTACTGGAAATAGATTTAAACTAAGTTACTTGCTGACTACATGCATACTAGTTTTGTGGTAAGTGACAGCTCCTCTGTTATAGAGTACTATAAATATTTAACATGCTGTAAATCATAGTTTGCATGCCTGGTATCACTGGCTAATTACAGATAGACAACATTTGATATTTAAATTGTGCAGCCATTGTAAAGTTTACATTCTAGTAGACATTTTAGTAAACAGTATGATAACTCTGATGAAAGTCTAATTTTTTGTAGATTGACTGAGAAACAACTATCTAATAAAAAGTGAGCTATGTGTTTAATAGTAAATATTTTAAAGGTCTATGCTGAATGTAGCATAGATAAGGAACCAGGTGCAGAAATTCATTTTCCTGATTCTAGTATATCTGGAAGATGTAACACCGCTGAGCATATTTCTTGAAAATGAACGATGAGTTTTACAAGATATGACACAGCTAGATTTAGCTTGGGCTGGTCCTCTATTATTTTTCCTTTGGCATCAGAAACATCCCTTCCTACCCTAATAAGGCTGTAGGAATTCCACCTAGCTCATACAGCTGTCTCGAGACACTCCTGTCTCATTGTGGTCTCTTCATCTCAACAAATAATACTTGGCATCTCTGTAGGATGGTGAGCTGCAGAACTGATAGCTTATAGGATTCCCCTGCATTTACCCTAGTTCATTATAAGCCCTACACACACACACACACACACACACACACACACACACACACACACACACACACACACACACACACACACACACACACAGACTCTGCAGGATAATCTATAGAGTACTTCTGAACTTTTCAGTCCTAAAAAAATTCTTCTACTTTCGGCTTTTCCCGGTTAGGGGTCACCACAGCAGATCATCTGTCCGCTCATGATTGGCAGTGGAGTTTTACGGTGTCGAGTTGCCAGCCCGGCACCCAACCTTCCACAGAAGGCACACACACGCACACACTCACACCTAGGGCCAATTTAGAGTGTCCAATCCACCTACTGCATGTCTTTGGGATGTGGGAGGAAACCGGAGCACCCGGAGGAAACCCACGTGACCACAGGGAGGACATGCAGACTCTGCACAGAAGGCACCCCAGCTGAGAATCGAACTGGAGAACCTCTTGCTGTGAGGCGACAATGCTAACCACTGCACCACCGTGGCCGCCCTCAGTCCTAAAAAAAAAAATAAATAAAAAATAACAGCATTGGTGAAAAAAAAAAATGCTAACCCTGAAAAACCCAATAAGTTCCTGTGGGACAGTGGTTCCTATCAGGAATTGCAAGTGGTTCTTCTGAAATGCTCTATCTGTTCCAGATCTGGTAAACAGTTCAATTCACATATTCATTGTGGAAAGGGATTTCACCTCCAAGTGTTCGTGGAAAAAGATTAAAGCTAATTTCCTTGCTTAGCTGAATGCATCATATTTTCAGGGTGAGTGCCAACTTCTCTGCTGTGTTTCTGGAAATTATATTGTACATGTTTTTAAGTATACTAACTTGTGGGGGGGGTTTGCATTTACTGCAAGCATCATAGCTACAGATCAAACAATGTATAATATTTGAAGTGCACAACTATTTAATTCAAGTAAAGATTACCTGCTACTAGCCATTTTTGCTAAATAGCACGCTCACCCTGGTAAAAATCTAATTCACTACAAATTCTGTAGTCCTGACTTGTATATCGTTCTTATTAGTAGTTTTAGTGGCAACAATATCAGCAGTGATCATTTGGAAATGGAAACAGCAAACAATTTAGACTATATTGATTCCATTTTCTTGGTTGGAAATAATGTTATAAATAATGGTTTTATATAATAAACTAATGGAAACAAATAATGGTTTTCCAAATTATTTGTAAGTACAAATGGTGAACATTCCTAATATTCATAAGATCTAATTTTAAAAGTGTTTTAAAAAAGTAGTTTGCCATCTAATTTAACAGACTGTGATTACACAGAACAAACTGATAAATGAACTACACATTATAAACATGTCTGGTTTTCATTTGAATGATGTACCAAAGACAGTTTTATCACTGGAACTTAAGTTTGTTTCTATGTACCTCCTTAAAAGGCATGATTTGCATATACATTTATTTAATTACATTTGTAAAGTTTATTTAAAATTATATTTTTATAATAATCAAGATAATAAAGGTGATTTTATGAATGCTTCAATTAAGAAAGTTTATCCACAACTCCAGAATTTTATACTTTAGTTAGAGATGATACTGATTTTAGAACTTATGGTTTGTTGTATGTACCATTTAATTTCAAGAGTAATTTTGTCCCTCTTTTAATAGTCACAAAAGAAGATTGTCCAGGGCAAACTCCACAAGAAAATTAGTGGAAAAGTTCCAAAACAGCTTACAATGAAGGCTCAATGCTCGATACCACAACTGCAAATTTATTAACGCCACACAGTATCCAAACGTTTTCGTCAAGAATATGACTTCATCAGACAAAGACACACAAATTGCAACAGCTTAAATACTAGGTAAATTAAACACTTGCTCCAATTAAATAATTGACTCCACATTTAAAGGCACAAAATAAATAGTCATGAAATCCTGCTCATTTACACTATTACCTGAACTAATTTTAAAACCCACTGTAAACACAATGTATAAAACTATACATATGTAAATATTAAAAACAAAAACAACAACAATGTTGCTTTACAGATCTAGGTATAAAAAATAAAATATGAATATATAAAATACTTTTAAATTTTATCTGATTTAAGTTTTAAATATGGAATAATGGACACAGAATCATTAATCCCAGGAAATCTGTAAGATTCTAGCAAAATTTGCCAATATGTTTCCCTATGGGATAACATTACCTCCCAGGGTCCACCTCTAACTTCTTTGAGAACGGAATCCAATACAAAGAAGGAAAAAAATCCTCCAGAGCATGTAGTAAAATGCTTATAAAGTGCATTGTTGGTGTCACATTTTTTCATGTCATAGTAGTGCTCATATATCCTTCTACGGAGTTGCCTTTTGGTCTTTCCTACATAGAATGCCTGGCATGCCTGGCACACCGCCAAATAGACAACCCCGTAGGATGAACAATTATAAAAATTTCTGGAAACTATCCTCCTACTTCTACTTTCCATATACACAAATTCTTTGTTAAGAATATATTTACACTGTGAACACCGCCCACACTTGTAGGTCCCTATACGTGAACTTTCCTGATGAGATGACTTACTATCCTGCTCCAAAATTCTTTTAATGTTAACACCTTTCCTATATACAGTTTTAAAAGTAAAATTCTTAAATCTACCAAGGTCTGTTAAGTCCTTAAAGGACTTAAATTCATTGTTTATAATTCTATTAATGTTACCAATATTACTACTAAAATCAGTGATGTACAGTAACTGATTACTGTAGAGGTCTGTCTGATTATTGTCCTGCATGTTATTCAAAAGACCTTCCCCCAAAATGGGCTTGAATCTAGCAGGTCTCCCTTTTAACACTTCTTCCTTAACAGAATCTATCAAATGTTTTGGGTACCCCCTCTCCAAGAACATCTGAGACAACTTTTCACACTCAATATTGAATAACAGGTCCTTTGAGGTCATACGGGAAGCCCTAATGAACTGTCCCTTGACGATACCTCTCTTTTGGAACCCATAGATTGCTGACATCTCACAATAGTTGTAAAGCTGTTCATGCAGAACCATGTATGATTACTCACAATCCCATATGTAATTTCAGAGACAAGGGATTACTGGTGGTATTATTCTGATATTGTCCATGGTTGTGCATGCTTCTGTTTACTGTTGTCCATGAGCTTGAAACTATGTGCCCCACTTGGTGGAGATCTCAGCTGACATTACAGTCATATTTAGGAAACTCATTTTGCACAGCTTCACAATATGCACCTAACCCTATTGTATATAACATCCCCTGATAGATGTCCTCTCCATTGCTCATGTTAGAATGCTTATATCACAAAGACATCTTCTCCATTGTTATGTCACCTTGTATAATATACATTTTCACTGTGCATTCCATATTGTTGCATGTTGATCTGTGATTGGTGTTCTCGCTACAACTTTCTTAATTTACATGCCCTCATCTGCTGTACATTAAGATGTCTCACCTGTCCTCTTCCGTGTTCATTCCTACAATTCATCTATGTGTCACTATTCAATATACACACACTTCCACTGTTTATTTTAAATTACAGTCCATGTACCATTACAGATCATTTACACAACTTTTGTTCGATATGCCTGAAATGGGATTCCACAATACTCTGCACTGTATATACTGTCATGTAATGTGTTTGGACCATATACATTGCTATATTATTAACCCTGGCAATCAGTGTGACATTCCACGCAATCACGCAGACCTAGTTTGCCCGTAGGTAAACAGGTCTAGATATCTGCTGCTGTCCTTGTTGATTTCCTTGGTTTCCTGGCAAGCAACACTGTTATTAGCCACAAAACCATGCTTGTTTACGTTTAAACGTGGTGTATCATGGCATGAATATGTAATTAGCGCTGCTGTTCACAGCACAATAACATAAACTGCCTGTAGGCTTCAACGGCCTACACTTTTATTGAATCACCAGGAATGTTTATTTGGACGAAACATAAGAGTAGATAAATTGTAAAGTATCTATATTTTATATTTTACTCAGTTTTGCTAATAGATACACTAACACTACAGGTGACCAAATATTGTATCAAATAATGGAAACCCACTGTTTTGAAGTTACAAGTGATTTGTGCTGGATATAGAAAATGAATTGCGAGACATAGTAATACCTTGTTAAGTTTAATGCTACTGGTTGCCAGAAAAGCAATTACTAGAAAATGGAAATCAAAATCTAAACTAACTGTAAATGTTGTAACAGAGATAAAATAATTGGGGTGGGATCTTTAGAAAAGGGAAGGCACAAATTACATAAAATAAATGGAATTTGTGTGAACAATACATGCAGAATAATGTTCAGGAGGAGGAGAATGAATGAAATTTCAGGGAGGTAGAACTTGGAGCAATTCATGTAATGGAGCGAATGATAATTGTTAGAAAAAGAAAACATTATGTATAATTCATGAAAAGGAAATGTTTGCAATGGTTTGTTTTCTTTTCAGTTAATGTATGATAATGTTGTTCCTAAATATGTATGAAATCATTAAAGGTGTTTAAAAATCCTACATGCAGGTAGTACCAATGTTTAATGTACAGAGGTATTCAGCTATGAGTTATTGCAATAGCTCATATTCAACCACTTCAGTATCGGTTTTGACTTAAGTTACAGTACGTGTAGTCTGCTGGAATTATGCAGTCCTCTCCATTTTCACCATAACCTACATACCTACCTATATTGGGAGCCATTTCCATTAATCAGGATTCAACAAAACACCAAGTATCATCTTGCCCTCACATTTTGCAGGGTAATTTAAAAACAATAAATCACAATCATTTGCACCAAAATAGCAATAACACTGCTGGTGGGAGGACCTCTGTTTAGACTTCCTAAATTCCATAGGCTATGTGGGGACAGTTCCTACTGGGAAGTGAAAGCATTTTACTCTCAACTATTATCTTTGCTGCAGAATGTAAAAACTGCACTAATTTCTTAGACATATGGGATAGGGATCTCACCTGCATGTGTACTGGAAATAGATTTAAACTAAGTTACTTGCTGACTACATGCATACTAGTTTTGTGGTAAGTGACAGCTCCTCTGTTATAGAGTACTATAAATATTTAACATGCTGTAAATCATAGTTTGCATGCCTGGTATCACTGGCTAATTACAGATAGACAACATTTGATATTTAAATTGTGCAGCCATTGTAAAGTTTACATTCTAGTAGACATTTTAGTAAACAGTATGATAACTCTGATGAAAGTCTAATTTTTTGTAGATTGGCTGAGAAACAACTATCTAATAAAAAGTGAGCTATGTGTTTAATAGTAAATATTTTAAAGGTCTATGCTGAATGTAGCATAGAAAAGGAACCAGGTGCAGAAATTCATTTTCCTGATTCTAGTATATCTGGAAGATGTAACACCGCTGAGCATATTTCTTGAAAATGAACGCTGAGTTTTACAAGATATGACACAGCTAGATTTAGCTTGGGCTGGTCCTCTATTATTTTTCCTTTGGCATCAGAAACATCCCTTCCTACCCTAATAAGGCTGTAGTAATTCCACCTAGCTCATACAGCTGTCTCGAGACACTCCTGTCTCATTGTGGACTCTTCATCTCAACAAATAATACTTGGCATCTCTGTAGGATGGTGAGCTGCAGAACTGATAGCTTATAGGATTCCCCTGCATTTACCCTAGTTCATTATAAGCCCTACACACACACACACACACACACACACACACACACACACACACACACACACACACACACACACACACACACACACACACACACACACAGACTCTGCAGGATAATCTATAGAGTACTTCTGAACTTTTCAGTCCTAAAAAAATTCTTCTTCTTTCGGCTTTTCCCGGTTAGGGGTCACCACAGCAGATCATCTGCCCGCTCATGATTAGCAGTGGAGTTTTACGGTGTCGAGTTGCCAGCCCGGCACCCAACCTTCCACAGAAGGCACACACATGCACACACTCACACCTAGGGCCAATTTAGAGTGTCCAATCCACCTACTGCATGTCTTTGGGATGTGGGAGGAAACCGGAGCACCCGGAGGAAACCCACGCGACCACAGGGAGGACATGCAGACTCTGCACAGAAGGCACCCCAGCTGAGAATCGAACTGGAGAACCTCTTGCTGTGAGGCGACAATGCTAACCACTGCACCACCGTGGCCGCCCTCAGTCCTAAAAAAATAAATAAATAAAAAATAACAGCATTGGTGAAAAAAAAAATTGCTAACCCTGAAAAACCCAATAAGTTCCTGTGGGACAGTGGTTCCTATCGGGAATTGCAAGTGGTTCTTCTGAAATGCTCTATCTGTTCCAGATCTGGTAAACAGTTCAGTTCACATATTCATTGTGGAAAGGGATTTCACCTCCAAGTGTTCGTGGAAAAAGATTAAAGCTAATTTCCTTGCTTAGCTGAATGCATCATATTTTCAGGGTGAGTGCCAACTTCTCTGCTGTGTTTGTGGAAATTATATTGTACATGTTTTTAAGTATACTAACTTGTGGGGGGGGGTTTGCATTTACTGCAAGCATCATAGCTACAGATCAAACAATGTATAATATTTGAAGTGCACAGCTATTTAATTCAAGTAAAGATTACCTGCTACTAGCCATTTTTGCTAAATAGCATGCTCACCCTGGTAAAAATCTAATTCACTACAAATTCTGTAGTCCTGACTTGTATATCGTTCTTATTAGTAGTTTTAGTGGCAACAATATCAGCAGTGATCATTTGGAAATGGAAACAGCAAACAATTTAGACTATAGTGATTCCATTTTCTTGGTTGGAAATAATGTTATAAATAATGGTTTTATATAATAAACTAATGGAAACAAATAATGGTTTTCCAAATTATTTGTAAGTACAAATGGTGGACATTCCTAATATTCATAAGATCTAATTTTAAAAGTGTTTTAAAAAAGTAGTTTGCCACCTAATTTAACAGACTGTGATTACACAGAACAAACTGATAAATGAACTACACATTATAAACATGTCTGGTTTTCATTTGAATGATGTACCAAAGACAGTTTTATCACTGGAACTTAAGTTTGTTTCTATGTACCTCCTTAAAAGGCATGATTTGCATATACATTTATTTAATTACATTTGTAAAGTTTATTTAAAATTATATTTTTATAATAATCAAGATAATAAAGGTGATTTTATGAATGCTTCAATTAAGAAAGTTTATCCACAACTCCAGAATTTTATACTTTAGTTAGAGATGATACTGATTTTAGAACTTATGGTTTGTTGTATGTACCATTTAATTTCAAGAGTAATTTTGTCCCTCTTTTAATAGTACTACTATTAATGTTTTTATAAGATAATTGAGAATGAATTATTTGAAAATGTTAAGCATGACTGTACAAGTCAAAATAATACTGAATATAGCATTACAAAGAATGAATGGTTGACCTTTAGAGAATTAAGCCAAAATAAAGGTACAGTTATTAAACCATTTGTTAAAGGGTAATACTGTGATAATGGGTATGTAACAATATTTAAATAGTTAAATTACCAAGAAACCTATCTTAACAGTAATAAGAAATAATATTATAAGGCATAGACCAAATATGAAGATTTAGTTGTTAAAGGTTTTAGAGTAATAATTGATTTTTGCAGAGATCTGAATTAAAAGATATGATATAAAAATAATAAGGTTTAAGATAAGAATGAGATTATATATTTTGTTCTGCAATATGTATAATATACAGCAGACTTTAATTCCAAGGATAAATATTTTAAAATATGTTATTTGTAAAAGATTTATGATTTCTTTTACAGTGGTATCAGTATACAAGACATATTGATATGCAGCTATTTTAAATGCCTAGCCCCTATGTTACTTAAGGAAATTTGATCAGGAAATAATATGTTAAGCCATTATTGTGGTAATTGCAGTTTGTGTAGTTTGGTGGAGAATAAACAAGAAATTTTAATTTATAATCATAAAATAAATTTATGTAATGTTATTTTTGTGAGGCAAGCTATGTGGTTTATGCAGTACAATGTACATATAGTAAGGCATATTTTGGCCAAACAAAGAGAACATTTTCATTAAGACTGAAAGAATATTATAGGGATTTTAAAACTTCATTAGCGAGCAGCTTTATGATGGCCAAAATTCAGAATACAAACATATGAAAGCAGGTATACTTTATATGTTTGCAAACCTAGAAAGGATAGACGGTGATATAAAACATTCATTAAAGTACAAACAAACTTGCTATATTTTACAGTATAATACTCTAGTCTTATTCAGTTTGAATTATGAAATTAATTGGAACTCTGTTGTTTTTTTTAAGAAGACCAATACATTTTATTTCTATTTTTAATTTTTAAACTTAATTTTATTTTTATTTCATTTGTGATGTCAATGTGCTTGTTATTTAATTTGTGTTTATAATAAATAGGGATTTGCAGATGCTCTAAAATTAAGTTGTTTTTAAAAGGCTGCTAGAAGAAGAGTCACTAGAAGATAGTGTAAATAAATGAATGGTGAAAATAAAGTGTTTGCTATGGACTTTCTGTGTGGTTTCTTCAAGCAATATTTTACTTGTCCGTTTTATTGACAAATGGATATCACCAACAATGGGATCTCCCAGTTGTACTGTCTGGTTAACAAACATAAAATCATAAAGATAATAATAAAAAGAAGAAGAAGAAGAATATGAATTGAACGATGTATTTACAAATTCTTCAAAAGGCTCCTGAAGGTAACATGGGATAGGAACTGGACTTGGGATTGAGTATTTATAGATTTCTAAGAAAAACTGCTTACAATTAAGTGAGTAGCACTACTGATCCTACTTTTGAAAATGAACACTGAACCTTCATTGTCATGACTATTACTTTAAACATATATCTACCTCACTCCATGCCCTGTCAGCAAGGGGTACCTTACATTTTACGGGTATGCTACATTATATTACAATCAGTTGTCCACCTGGACTTATTTTTTCAGTTCTTACTTTCCATTCAGTTTCAGTCTTATATCCTATATAAACTAACCAATTCTCTGTTGCTCAGCATGTTTCTTTAACCACTTATTGCCATGCTTTTTTTTTTACAGTGACTAACTTTCTCATGGCTTACTACATTTATATCCTTCCAAACTTTATATTTATCTACTACTTTTGCACTAAAGCATATAAATGACACTGGTCTCAGCACCTTATCCTCACATTTCCCAGCAATGCCCTGCCCTATCATATGCATCATAAGTTTTAGACCACTACTTAAAACTAAACTTCTCATCCCTATCAACCTACCAAAATCATTCTTACACAGTCATCTCAAACTGAACATGCATTAAGCAGTCTCAAACTAAATACTACAGTTTATTAATATAGTTTAAACTGTGCTGCGGTAGCGTTGTCGCCTCACAGTTAGACGTTGCCCGTTCGATTCTCAGAATGTTTTCTGTGTAACGACATGCGTGAATGGGCGTTCCTTCGTTGAAGGTTGTGCATTAGGCCTGGCAAGCCAGTACGTAAAAATCTACTGCCAATCATTAGCGGACCGGAGTTCCGCTGTGGAGACCCCTAACCGGGAAAAGCCGAAAGACACAAACAAACAAATTAATATAGTTTAAACTACTTGAGGTGCTATAATGCCTTGTTGTTAAATATATCATGTCAAAGGATATTCATACTAACCTGGGACATCTAACCACCTCTGTTTAAGATATCATTCTGTTTACTCAATTCTACCCACCTCTTCTCTTTCAGAACTCACCAAGCCATTAAGCCTCAAATCTGTCATACCCACTATGTGACCCAGCCATCAACCGAGATCAAAATCTGTAAAAATTGCCCATCTCAACAGTAGGAACATTGGCAGTAATGTAGACCTAGTGGAGGTCTGATTAACCCAAACAAAAACCCGGTCATGCTTACAATTTCTGATACTTTGCTAAAACCTGGTTAACAATCCTGGCATACTTGTCATCTCAGAAACTTGACAAAAGCCGTATTACTTACTAATAGCATTCTTAGAAAAATCTTTTTATGTCTTCTAAAATTACAATGTGGGTCCCAAAAGTTTTATTGTTCTAGCCTGTAAAGTTCTTCAGGTATCACTTTTCCTTCATTTTATATTGGAGTATCTATTGCTCTTAACTTTTCAGTCACACTGTTGCTTCCAAAATATTCAACTAAGCCCTATATCAATTCTGCTTATATTCCAGCTTCATCCTCAGCTAACAATACATGATTCTCTCTTCTCCTCTCCCTAACTGGACAAGCAAGAAAAAACATTTTAGGAGACTGTAATTTAAACTTGATGGCTCCACTAAATACTAGTTAACTCCTTGTACAGTCTGCTGAGATTTAATTGAAATGGCGAATATCTCACTTGGACCAGATCATATAGAAGAAAATGCTTCCCTCCTAGATAATGCTGTAACAAGTCTGAAAACTATCATGTAGCTGTATTAACCAAACTCTTTTATCAATCTCAAATAACCTAGCAGTAACCATTCCTACTATCTAAGGAACCATGTCTCTCATCTCTTCCATAACATCATAGACTGGTACAATAATTATATTTTTTCAATGTGTGCCTTATCACAGAAATTTTCATTACTGAAGTCCTCACTACATAAGAATGATTGTTTTCCACAAATACTGACTTTGTAACCAATAATAGATGCATTTAATTGATTAAAGAACTGAATAAAAACTATGAGCTGTTGAGATAATGCCTGGATATACTGGGAATGTTCCTATATGCTATCGTACCACTAAAGTTAGCTTGAACTCAGATGATTTTCAAGAACTGCAGTAAGGGTAACTAAATTAATCCATAATGGATCAAAACAGCAATCCCATCTCAGCTATCACAAAGCTCACTAGTATGGCGTAAAGCATCTGCTAGGCCACTCTAAATGATTAGACTCTAGCCCTTAATGATACAAACCTGACTCTTTCTTCCTATTGGAGTCATGCTCACTGAAAAACTTCTTAATACCTAGAAAAAGTAGCACCCTTATCTGCAAACATTTATCCTACAGTTTCATCAAGTAAAGAGACTATGAAACTCTCAGATATCACCTTAAAACATTAACTATAAAATCTGTATCAAGTAAAGAGAATATGAAACTCTCTGATATCACCTTAAAACATTGACTATAAAATCTGTATTTGGAATTCTTGCCCAGTTACTCAATAAAACACCACTCACTGAAGGAGACCTTTACCTGATCTTTCTCAAAATGGTTTGGTTCTATGTCACTAACCAGTTAGTATTCATTTACACCGTCTTACTAACTGCATCCAGTTATTGGAATAACATCTATTCCACAGATGACACACCCCACCAACCTGTCAGATTTTTGTCCATTTGCCAGTATCCTACACTTAGTTAAAATTCTGGAAAATGTTACACTGAAGTTTTGTTGATTACATCAACTAATATGGTTTACTTAGCAAAAGCATGACTTCAGTGCATGTTTTAGTACCTTAACTACCTTTTATCAGTTTACAGATTCTGTTTTTCTCATATGGACTGAGGTTTAATAACCAATACTCTTTCATCAAACTTAAAAGGGCTTTGGACTTTAGGAAGTACATCTTACTACTTAGATTGCCTCAATGTGGCAATGCAGATGGCCCAGTTAACTGGCTGCATAATGACCTAACTGAAAACACTAGCTATGTGCTGCACAGTAGCTCCCTAACCTAGGAACCCTAACCCTTTGCACAGGAGTTCTTCAGTCAAGTCTCAGTCCTGTATTTTTCTTCCTATTCATAAATCAATTTACTTTCTATATTCCTGAATCAAAAATGTTTCTCTGTGCTGATGACCAGCTAAATCGTGGGACTCCCTCAAAGTACACAATAGTCATTACAAATATACTTGATTTATTACTGGTTCCTTAGTCACAAAGTAATATTCAACACCGATGTGTATTCAAATTACCACAAAGAATTAGTAACTTTCCTATTGAGGCTATCACAAAGAATTAGTAATGCCCCTCTCCCTCTTCTTGCCCTTTTGTAACTACTTGGGTATGTGGTTCAATTCTACATTCTTCTTTAACCATCGCAGTGAAATAAATAGACAATATGACCTTTCTCAATTAGAAAAACACAAACACGTGCAAATTACCAAACATCTTAGCCCTGAAAGTCAGAATGCTCTAAGTGCATTTTAATCCATTAATTGAATATGCACTCCTTCTCACAGCATTATGGTCATCCTTGTAACACTGCTCTTTCTCATTGTACTATGGCCATCCTATGACACTAAGATACAGTTTGCTGTTTTGTTATATTAGCTGACTACATCAATACCATTGGCTTTCTTTACCCACAGTTAATTGATTTCTAGCCATAGATAGGACCACATTCTTTTTCTCCTCATTAATCCTAATAGACTTTTTTTATACAACCACTACCCCTTTAGCCAACACACTCCCTATTGCCACACTTCACTATCCACTTAGATCTCATAGTGCAGCTACACACCCCCTTAAAAAGCCACCTTTCCCCTTAATACCACAGAAGATGCATTCAGTGGAAAGCTACATTTTTAAAGGGTTCCTATTATGTAATCAAAGACGCAATCCTTCAAATGCGTCTTGATCAAACTTGAAAGCATGAAACAGCAAAATAGCGAAACGGCATATAAGCTTTGGCCGCCTCCGTTACTTTGCCGTTTTCATCACTGTAGTGCAATCTCGGAGTTGGTATATTTAAGTAGGGGGGTGGGGGATGAAGCCCCCCACTTGGGTTCATAGGTTCATAGGTAGGTACTAGGCTATTGGCCCTAGGGCCTATATAAGCCTAGCCAAAGGTACCCTGGCTTTCGCCACACAAGAAAATAATTTTCCTGTGCCACTGTCGAGCAGAGCCACAGAAGTGACCCACGGGGTGAATTTCCTATCTCCCATCCAGTCATCAAGATTTTTCTTGAAGAGCACTAATGAGGAGCTTTGTTTGATATAGATAGGTAGTTTGTTCCAGAGTATGAGAAGTCTCTGGGACAGGAATCAATCCCTCCAGCATGTTCTGTTTATTGTGGTGACAAGGTTTAGGTCCCTAGACCGTGTAGCTCATAGGGACTGGGATTTCTTTAAGTGGAGCATGTCTAAAAGCTCTGGGTTTGACATAGCTTTGTGTGTTAGGCAGAGATCGCCTCTGAGTAGGCGATATGTGACAGAGTAAAGCTGGATTTTTTTGAGACGGTCTGTGTAGGGCATCTGTTTGAGGCCGGTAATCCTCTTTGTGAGGTATTTCTGTGGCCTTTCCAGTTGTTGTAGATGTCTTGTGAGGTACATACCAAAAGGAGCATTGTACTCTATAATGGGTCTAATGAGTAACGAGTAGAGGGGAACAATGACCTCTTTTTTCCTGGATGAGAAACCTTTTGTGATGAGGTGAGCCATGTAGAAGGATTTCCTGACTACTGTGGTGATGTGATTATCAAAGGAGAGACTACTGTCCACCTGTGTCCCAAGGTCTCTTATCACACTTTCAGTGTTAAGTAGACTACTGCCTATGTGGTAGTTCATGGGTACTGAGTTTTTACCAAAAGGGATGACAATGCACTTTTTGGCATTGAGCTTGAGGCCATGGCTTTGACACCAGGCATCTGTCTCAGCGAGACCCTTTTGTAGGATGTCCACATCTTTTGGAGTTTTGATTATGGCTCCTAGTTTGCAGTCATCTGCGAACTTCATTAGCTAAAGACCTTCTGTGTTGGCCTGGCCTGTAGTTCAGGGAAGTAGATACCAAACAGGAGAGGACCCAGGACTGAACCCTGTGGTACCCCACTTGTCATTGGTCTGAAGTTGGATTTGGAGTCTGCTGCTTTCACAGTGTGGGTTCTGTCAGTGAGCCATTTGGCAACCCATCTTGTGACATAGGGATTTATACCTAGTTTAGTGAGTTTATCTATAATTCCAGAGTAGGGGATGGTGTTGAAAGCCTTGGCGAGATCTAGATAGGCTGTGTGAACCACCTTACCCTCATCTACAGCTTTGGTGACTGCTTCAAAGAAGTCTATCAGGTTTAGGAGACATGATCTGCCTTTTACAAACCCGAACTGGGTGGGGTCCTGAGTTTGGAGATTACCAATGTCATTGTTTATAAGTTCCATGATGATACGTTCCATAGCCTTGCAGACCAGGCTCGTTAGGCTAATGGGGCAGTAGTTTCTGGGGTCTGTTATGGCTTCCCCTTTGTGGAGTGGGATAACTGTCACTGTGCGCCATTCAGTGGGCACATAGCCTGAGGTGAGGCTATGACTGAACATGGTATTTAGGTGGGGTGCCAGTTCATTCTGTAGTTCATGTAGAACACAGCCTGGGATGTCGTCAGGTCCCATGGATGCTGTGTTCTTGGCTTTGGATAGTGTGTTTTTTACCTGTGCAGCCGTGATTACAGGAACTTTGCATTCTTCTGGTATAGAGATGGGCCCTTTAGGGGATGACAGGGGGGTAAAGTTAGCACTGAACCTATCTGCCAGGATGTTGGCAATATCAGTTGGTTCTGTATATTTAGTGCCATTGTGCTGTAACTCAGAGCAGATCTGAGTGTTGCCATTGAGATTCTTGACATAGCTATAGAATGCTTTGTGGTTGTCTTTAGAGTCAGTGGTGATTTTGTTTTCATAACTAGCTTTGGAGGATTTTATGAGGGATCTCAGCTTCTTACTGAGGCTGACCAGGGAGTTTCTCCAATTATGGGATTTTACTCTTTTTGCAACAGTTTTTTCTTCTGTTGTAGAGTTTGTTTATGGCAGGGGACCACCAGATTGGCTTCCTTTTTTGGAGGATAGCATCTTGGTTCTGTTAGGGATTGCACGATCCATGCACTTGTGTAAGTGCTTATAAAGTGCATTTGTGTAGGATTCAACAGTCATACCTCTATTGTCCATCAGCATGGGTGTCGTGAAGTTTGCCACTTCTGTCTTAAGAAGCGTGAAGTTGGCTTTGGAGAAATTTTTTACTGTGGTTTCCCTAATGGGGGTAGGGGAGGGATGTGGATGTCTAGGGTGATTAGCTTATGGTCGGATCTGACCAATGAGGAATTGACCTCTGGTGTGGAGCACCGGTTGCCCATGTTGGTAATAACCAGGTCTAGGATATTGCTACCCCTGGTGGGGGTGTGGATAAGTTGATCCATGGCATTGGAATTTATGAATTCCAGAAAACGTTGAGCACAAGAGTTGGTACATGAGTAGTTTTCCCAGTTAATGGTAGGGTAGTTGAAATCGCCCATTATTAGGGTGTTAGGTTGTACCCTAATATTTTCCAGTGTATTAAGAAATGAGGAGTGGGAATCCTGGGGCATGGTGGGGGATCTGTAGCAAGCTACAATTTGGATTGCGGTCTTGCCAGAGTTAGTTGCACTTGGATCATCTCGGATGCATTATGCTGAGCAACTAGCCTGGAGGTGTGGATATCCTTAATGAATATGGACACGCCTCTGCCTTTAGTGTATCGGTCCAGGTTAGGTGGCCGAAAGGTGTGGTATGAATTATAGCCTGGTAATGCAGGGGTTCTCTCTGGAGCCTTGAACCAGGTCTCTGTCATTGCACAGATGTCGATGTTCTCCATTTTAAGGAGTGCTTTGAGTGAGTGCATTTTGATGTTTAGACTTCTAGCATTGAGTAGCAATACCCTCAGATTCTTCTTGCCTGTACCTGTTAGGGTGGTGACTTTGTGTAATGTTTTGAAGTTTTTATTTTTATTTATTTATTTTTTTTGTGGAACAGCAATTTTTTTCCCTGGGAAAAAATTGCTGTTCCGAGTGTTCGAGATTGTAAGCTTTCACTTACATGGGGTTGATAAATCAGTGTTCACTTTTTTAAGTGTTCGCTGATTTAAAATAGACCCTTTTTTAAACACTATTTTAAAATTAGATCTTACCAATATTAGTAATGTCCACCATTTGTATTTACTAATAATTTGGAAAACCATTATTTGTTTCCATTATTTTATTATATAGAACCATTATTTATAACATTATTTCCAACCAAGAAAATGGAATCACTAAAATCTAAACTGTTTATTGTTTCCATTTCCAAATTGTTGCTGCTGATATTGTTACCACTAAAACTACTAATAAGAAAGATATATAAGTTAGGACTACAGAATTTGTACTGAATTAGATTTTTACCAGGGTGAGCTTGCTATTTAGCAAAAATGGCTAGCACGGCTGAATTCTGCCCTCTTTCACAATCCTTATAAAATGAACTCATGAACAACCTTAGAGAATCTTCCATTTGTAAATGTTATTATGAACCTCAGTGATACACCATCCAACTCTCCACTCTTGGCCCCATCAACTAAAGTTAACCATCTAAGTCTCCTGACTTAGTGGCTCCTACTAACTGGTTAGCCATCTCTTATTATATATTTTACTCCCTGTTGAACTGGTTTAATCTACTAGAACCAAGATCTTGCTCAGTCTTCACCCTCATATTACTTTTCTTCCTTTCCTCACGTATTATATATCCTTGTAAAGACACAGTTTTTAGAACACTGCCTCTCATACAGATTTCCTCCTCCCTGTTCTTCGTTTGTATTCTTTTTCTGTACTGTTGTTAATTATGTTTCTGGGACGAGTTAAGATGTTGTTGTAAAACAGGTTCTTATACCTGTAAAGATAAATGACTGTTTGCTAAATCTTAACTGTATTACCAGGTTAAATAATAACTTACAAATGATGTATGTACTTTTGTTTTTGGCCCAACAATATCTGATAAGAACTATATCAGCTGCTAACTTTGATATCAGAACAAGTCTTGCTATTATAGTAAAATGTGACCTACAATAGATACGAATCCATTGTATATTTTGCTATGTTTTTTCATTTAGACTGTGGTGTTAGCTATAACTCACTAATGTTTTCATATTCTGAACCCAGCAGTATTTAATAAAGTTTTTATAATAGCAATATGTTCTCCTACCAGCAGTAAATAGTACTTACACTTCAACATAATATATCATTAAAGTTCTCGAATCCATATACATTATGACATGGGTCATGGTTGAAAAGAGTCCCAGGATCAATCCACTTACCCAGACAGTACACAGATAAGCACTGCATGAACACTCTTCTGTGTATTTCATTGGTGATTGGCTGACAGATGAGTGTGGGCAGAACAAAATGATCATGCCTGCTGCATGTGACAAGCAGGGCTAGAGACCCCATATTAGATGAAATGCTTTCCCAGTAGGTGGATAAAGGTAAGAGGATGACACTTGGAGAGTTCTTTCTTGTTCTCCTGTCTTTTTTTTAATTTAAATTCACTATTATTTCTTCTTTCCATCCCAGTTCATCAGTGCATTGACCGTAAGGCACGTCTGTCACTGATATGTCAGTGTCACTAATGCTAAAACATGGCTTGAGATATGCAATTTCATTTGTATCATTATCATTAAAGTCACGGAATTTAAACTAACCATGGCACAAGCAAAAAGTGGGAGTGCTTTTCCTAGGCTATGTGCAACACAGAATTATGCATTTATAAAAATTCAGGTCAGTCAAAACAGAAAGTGTAGCTAATGTAACAAACAATCAAGCTGAGGATTTCAAAAGCAAAATAATGTAATGGATTGTGTCAAACAATGCATCTACTCTCAGGGGCAGATCAAGGTCATATGGGGCCCTAGGCAGGACACTGGACTGGGGTCCCCTGTCACATGACATCACAATGTTGTCGTACCCCCAAAAAAAGTCTTAAATTAAATAAAATAAAATCAATTAATTAATTTAATATATCAAATATGAATTTGTCTCTTGCAGAGAAATCTTGTTCACTGGTTTGTGCTTTGTCATGGAATAGTTTTGGTTTCCTTGTTCATCTTCCTTTAGCTGCATAGGCTTCCCATTCATATTGAATCAAATGATTGTCTCATTTTTGTATGTATTCAAGTAGAGAGCTGTAAAGGGTAATCACTTCAAGAGAGATTTTCATGTCTTGTAAATTCTTGCTTGTTGTTGCATTCAATGTCTCCAGTACATTTCCCCACAGAAGCTTTACAGTTTAACTTTACATGATTTTCTCTTTGAGAAAGCATCTACAAGATCATTAAACTCCAACTGTTTGACCAAAGTCGATTCCACTGCTAACACAGATAAAGCAAAGCCGATTCCACTGCTAACATAGATAAAGCAGATAACCATTCTTGGCCCATGGATGTTCTTCTTTCACTTTTTATCCTTTTTAAAACAAGAAAAGGACCTCTTCCCAGTGGGATTGTAACAGGCATATATAGAAATATACGGAGAACAGTTTCAATACTGGGGAATGCTTTCTCTAGGTCATGGTCAACAATATACTGTCTCATTGAAACAGAGCTGTCTATGCGAGTCTGTGGGTTTAATGAGGAGGACTACAAGAATTCTTCTGTGAAGCATAGTACTTTTGTAGGATTTTTGCACAGCTGCACAAATCATTGTGTGTCACCAGTAACTTCAAGTTTAAAATTCTAAAAGGGCTTTGAAGTACTTTGTAGGACTGGCTTCTTTTTTTCAATTCTACAGCTAGACTATCTTTAATTACATTAAATGTATCAAAGATAAATTTGTCTCTTGCAGATTTGTTCACTGGATTACAAGAAGCTGAAAGCAAAATTTGCAAACCTGCTCTACAGGCAGACTCCACATCACCGTGATGTGCTAAAGAAAGTATACTGGCTACTTATCACACCAAGATCTACTTTCTTACTAGGCACACTCATTTTCAAAATACTGAATGAAACTTACTGCCCACTACAGAGAAGAAAACTATCACTAAGATAACAAGTATACATATTCCAAAATATTTAGAGTAACACTTTCACTCTAAGAAGACCACCCTTTAAAACTGTAATCAGTGAACAAGCCTTTTCCAGACAGAGTTCTGCTCTGTAGAATAAACTTCCATCTAAAGTGAAATCTTAGATGATTCTGCTACGGTTCAAAGAAGCACCCTCTAAGTACCTTCTCAATGAGCCAGAGTACAACTGTTTTAGGGATAATGGATACATTACCTAACAGTCTAGTGTCATCTTTCTCCAGATTCAATGCAACTCAAAACCACTCTGTTGTCTCTATTGCTCTAAAACTGTTCACTGTAAATACAAACATAGTCCACCACCTACTGTTGTGAAAAGCTTCTTTAATAATCATAGATTGTTATAAGAAACTTTACGTGAGACTACTCCTAAGCTCTTTTCTCCTCAGAGTCAGTCTACCTCTTAACCACATTGTTGTATCTATTATAAATATGCACATAATTTCCTAACACTATATTAGATGCATTTTACTGTATGTACTGATTGTGAGTGGCCGCGGTGGTACAGTGGTTAGCGTTGTCGTCTCACAGCAAGAGGTTCCCCAGTTCGATCCTCAGCTGGAGTGCCTTCTGTGCGGAGTCTGCATGTCCTCCCTGTGGTCGTGTGGGTTTCCTCCGGGTGCCCTGGTTTCCTTCCATATCCCAAAGACATGCTGTAGGTGGATTGGACACCCTAAATTGGCCCTAGGTGTGAGTGTGCATGTGTGTGTGTGCCTTCTGTGGAAGGTTGGGCACCGGGCTGGCAACTCGACACCATAAAACTCCACTGCTAATCATGAGCGGACAAGGTGATCCGCTGTGGCGACCCCTAACCAGGAAAAGCCGAAGGAAGAAGATTTTAGTTACTGATTGCTTACAAGAATCTCCATGTATTACTGTAATTTAAAACTATCAGTAATGTTTTTTATGGTACATCTGTTATATTATATCTTCTACATCTCAAATGTCTTTGCTTTTATATTATGGATAATGGAGTCAGTGGAACCATATTCCTACTAGCCTTTATTTTTACATTGTACACAGTGTGGTTCAATGATACTGCATCTTATTATATGCCTCTGTGCCCAGGCCATGTCTGAAAAGGGTCTCTGAACCAGCCCAGTTATCAAATAATAAATAAGGTTTACCATAACCATTTCCCCCTGAAACCACTCAAATATTTAAATACCTGGGTTTAGAGCAGACATTCATCTTCCAACAAACTAGAGTTAAGATTCAACAACTGCTGGTAGGTCTTGCAAATGTTCAGATTTCTCACCAGATACTTGGAAAGCCACTGCAAAAGGAATTATCCAAGTACAATTAGAATACAGCTTATAATTGCAGCCTTGGGCTCAAAGAGAATGTAGTCTCGCTTTCAAACAATCTGCAGTAGCATCTGACATTTTATTAGTCTTACACAAAGGAAAGAACATCACTATGCAACAAAGATATAATCTTCTTACTGGATCTTTACTATTCAAATTACTTAATGTCGACTCTTTCCCGTATCTAGCAAGTAGACTAACCATCAAAGAAAGAATCTATAATGTTTATGCATCAACCCATGTCTCATCTCTAGCTGCTGCTACAGCAACCACAGCTTTTCAGTTCTAGAACCCACAGGGCAATGGCTTCTTGTAGTAACAAAGGGGATGCTTTATGCAAGGAGTGCAATTTCTAGTCATGCTGTTTGAACCTTCAAGAATAGGAATCACCTAACCAGAGCATGCGTATTGACCAAGAGATAGGAAGCACTGGTACTCACAACTCCCAGTGTAAACCTGACAACACCCTTTGAGAAACACATGAGCCATTCACTCATAAAGATGACATATGCAAATACGTTATGCCTGGTTAGTAACAGTAACCAATACCTCTCATTGTTTGGGACACTACTCTCCACTTGAAAACAAACTCACAATCTGAATTCTGACCTAAATTTAAAGACTACATGAAATAAAAATCAGCAGTATGTATGCGACCATCAAAAATCGCAATTTAGTTATTTATTTTAATTTAGCAAGTAACCCACAGTAGTGGTTCTGACCTAAATTTAAAGACTACATGAAATAAAAATCAGCAGTATGTATGCGACCACCAAAAATCGCAATTTAGTTATTTATTTTAATTTAGCAAGTAACCCGCAGTAGTGGTGCTGCGGTAGCGTTGTCGCCTCACAGCAAGATGTTGTCGCGTTCTATTCTCAGAGCGTCTTCTGTGTGGAGGCATGCGTGAATGGGCGTGCCTTCGTTGAAGGTTGTGCGTCAGGGCTGGTAAATCGGCACGTAAAAATCCACTTCCAAACATTAGCGAACCAGAGTTCCACTGTGGCGACCCCTAACCAGGATAAGCCGAAAGACACAACATTTTAATTTAGCAGATAAATGATAAAAATGCTGCAACACACCCACAAGACAAGTGCTCCGTTGCACAAAAAGAAGTTAAGCTCCAGAATTATCGTAATGGCAACGAAGCAGCCAAGTTCCACAAGAGGTTTAAAACCATAAAATATTTATTATATCGGATATCCAGTAAGCGCTTTCGCTTAAAAGCTTCCTCAGACTGACAGTCTATCAGGCTGGGGGGGGAGGCAGACTAATACACTTGCTTAGTGGTACTGCTTGCTTTGTATACCTGACTATACACAGCACACTATAGTGGAAGAAGCCAAGCCAAGCAGCACATTACGCACAACAGTGAGAACCATCAGACCGTAATCCGATTTTAAAACAAAATATCACAGTGAGTTTTTATAATATTATACATATTTGTTTTATATATTTTACCCATTTTTGGTACCCTAGCCTTCATGGGGCAGTAGGCAACTGCCTATGTCACCTACTGCTGGATCCGGCTCTGTCTACTCTGTTATGTCAAATTGCCTTTGCTGTGGGTGGGGCCAGGATAAAAATACATTACTGGATTGCTTTCCATGTTTGCCTTCATTTTTTGGTGCTAGTTAGAAATGTGGCTGTTCTAACTTTGAGATGCTCTGTACCACAATCATTTCCACAAGAGCCATTTATTTTTTACTTTTATTTTTTTCAGAATAGTGAACCTAATTTGAGTTTTATACTTGCTACACTACTGTAGTTGCAATTAGTAGCAAGTGTTGACAACTGACTGACAAGTCACTTTATAGAAATCTGTCCCTTTACACTCCTCACTGCTACAGATATTTTAATAGAAGATATTAATGAATCATAACACAATTATAAAACATTTTGGTTTTATACAATTTTAAAAGTAAAATTAATTTGACTATTTAAATATGCCTTGATAGTTGGTCAGTGTAACAAATGCACGCTGCAGTTATTTTGCATGTTGTACACATGGATGTTTCTCCATTACTCAATAATGTGCCTGTGGGGGTGGGGTCATGGTAAAATGTAACTGCAAAGTGTTTAAAATTGTTATACCATGAAATAATGATAAACGGCTTGTAAATTGTAAACAGCTAGCATAACGAGTTATAGGAGTCTTAGTATTCAGTAAATTATTATAAAACTGATTAACCCCTTTACTGCTGATGATTCTTTAAGAAGGCTATGCCCTTTCAGTAAATGTTTTGGGCTACTTTTGAAACATGTACATAAAGAGCTGCATCTTCACAATGGTATAACATTTCTCATAAGAAAAAATACTAGGCTCCATTAGCATAGAGGGACAAGGTCCTGACTCAGACCTAGGTGACTCAAATTTCATTAGCAGCTGGAACAAGGGGGAAAGAAATGACAGGGTGAAGCCTGTCTGCATCTTTCAGGAGGAGGATACAGGGACATGCTGGGCACATATGGATAAAGGTTCAGACAACAGTGATGATGTTGCTGTTGTGCCACTGCTTGGAGCTAGCTATATTATAGAGCGGTGAGAGTTTGAGGGATGCATCACCATGTAGGTATGGGAATTCCCTGCTGATGTCATTAAATGCTCCTGTCTTGACATCAGCCGAGCACATCAGTGGGAGATAGGGTTTAAGGAGAAAAGCTCACTGTGAGTCACAGTATGAGCTTCTTGCCAGACCCAGACTTACTCAGAGGTGAAATGGTGATTGTAATCATTAAAACTTGCACATGGAAAATTGGAGGACCCCCATGAAGGGGAGACCCTCCCAGCATTGCACACACTAGAGGATGTACACAGTGTGTGGAAACCACCTAAAATGGGAACATCAGGGAGCAGGTCTTGGAGAAAACTTGACGTTAGTAGCAACAGTGTGAATAAATAGAGCAAAATAAATAAATGGGCAAAATAGGAACTGTTCTGTATGCATGATTGCCATTTTAAATATTGTGGTAAAAAGTCACATAACTAAAATGACCAATACAATTGCTCTGTGATCCCACATAAAGATTAATGAAGTAAAAATATTAATAAAATGGCCAGTGATAAAATTGCTGAAACAATAAAGCAAACAACTCAATGAAATGAACATGAATAATAAATGTAAACGTAGTTACCATTGAAGCCTTCACCTAAGCAAGCTGTTTATGTGGTCATTTTTATCATGCAAGGTTTTAGCACAATATTTAAACTGACAAACCTATTTATACTATATTATGAGGAAGACTCTTTGTAGCAGTGAGGCAAAAATGCCCAATACAGTTTAATTTTTCCTGTGATGTCAGTACCACCTTTTTTTTTAGATTGTTGCTTGATCATAGTTTCAGTGTGTTTTCTATATAGTCTCAAGGACATTTCAGAGAATTTTAATGAGGCAATTACCTATAAAATGCCCACAAATTTTTCTCATATCTTCAAAGGTAAAGTAGCGAGTGCATCTTAAATATGAATAAAAATTATTTATGCAATTTGTATTCCATAATATTTAAAAAGATTGGAAATCTCACTTCTATACATGAATTCATCAGATTTTAGGTTCAAATTAAAAACAACACTATGTATTTAAGGTTAGTTAACTGTTAAATGTGTAATTCTGAAAATAACTGATTGCTATACTATATACTTAAATGTTTTGTAAATGTTGTGGTTTGGTGATTCTTAACAGCCATTCTGACTTTAATTGGATCATACCTACTGTGACAATAGGAGGTACTGCCAATCATGCCAGGAGAATTAGGGCAGTGGATGTATAACTTGTGCTAGCACAGCTAGCTGGAATTTTGTAAATAATTATATGTCATTTGTATATCAAACTGATTTATACAGATATGCTTGTACTGAAAATGTATTTGTGAGGTTTGCTTGTGTTAAAATGTATCAACAGTGCGCCCTGCTGGAATGAAAAGAAATGTACATGTATTATTGTAACTGAATTACATGCATATGTTCTAATAGAGAACATTGGGTCAGCAGAGGTTAACCAGCTAGCTTATTTTAAGAAAAATAAGGGAAATGTAAATGAGCTGTTAAACCATTAAAACGACACCCCACAGTGCTGAATAGGACTAGAGATGGTGGGTCTGGAAGAAGCCTTTGTTCATTAGCTCAGTAAAAAGGGGGGAAGCCCCAGGCACTGCCATAAAGATTTAGATGTGTATTGTAGCTATCTATGCTAAATCTGTCTCAGTTTCCAAGGGGATACTGTGAGAACCTAGAGTCAGGTGACCAGATGAGGTCATTCTGCAAGCCATCTTGGATATTATATTTTAGACGGAGTACTGAGTATTCTGTTTTTGGGGGACCTGACTAGATACACCTCTCACGTATTTCGCTGTGCTTTGTTCCATCAAGTAAGTTGTTAGGGAATAGCAATTCTCCTATATTTAGTCAGGAATATAGTGAAGCTTAGTTTAGAGATTGTTTTTCTTTATTTGTATGAGTCTGTCCATCAATGTTATTTTCAATATTTCCTGTGATTTGAACTCTGTGGTTTACTGTAAATATATATTGAGTATTTTCATGCTCTTCTATTATTTATTATTAAATATATTTAAAACTTTTATTGTGGCTGGTCCTTGTAGACAGTATTTAACCTTTGAGAGTGCTTATATTTATTTGGGACACTGTGTGGCCCACTCCAGAAGGCCTAGCTGTCTTGGTAAACTATTATCATTTGTATTGGTATTAATATTACACAGTATAATTGGGCACCCTTTGTTAAGGGCCTTAGAGTAGCTGATTTTGGAGTGTCTAGTGGCAGTGATAACTACCTTATACTCTGGGCAGACAGGGACACAGTAGGTAAATCTGTGCCAGCCTTTCCCAGGTGTGTGCGTGTGTGTGTGTGTGTGTGTGTGTGTGTGTGTGTGTGTGTGTGTGTGTGTGTGTGTGTGTGTATGTGTATGTGTGTGTGAAAAATCAAATCTCACAGTGTGGGTATGTCAGTTACTTGGAGCAGGACACCAAACACTGGGCTTACAGAGAGGGTGCTGGGAGGTCCTGGCTTAGACACTCGGCTGAGGACCTAACCCTACAGCTGTACCAGTGGGAGTCTTATTGGGGACCTGCAGTGAGACAGATAGAGAGATCCAGACCCCACACTGTGTTCCCTGTGTGCTTTTAAGGGAAATTGAACTTGGTGCAGCTCTCTTTTCTACAGCTGCATAACATTCTTCCATTTGTATTCCAGGTGCATGTCCCTCTCCAGTGTCAGTGGTGAGGATTCAGGCTCCTTGATTACTGGCCCAGCATGTGGACATCACATCTACAAATATCAATTTCCCTAGTTGTTTCATGGATTTTGTAATACAATTTTCTTTATTTTTTTTTAAATCACCTTTGCTTACTTATTTTTGAAAAATGTAATAGCCCTATTTAACAAACAAACTCAGTGTATAGGTTCATAGGTTGTTACTAGGCTAATTACCACTAGGGCCTTTATAGGCCTAGCCATGCACCCAAAGCCAATTTGTCCCTGAGTACCATAGGTGTCTGTTGGGCGGTATATTAGCGTGGGGGTAGCTAAAGGATTTGTGGGGAGGCTAATTGGAGAATATTTTACTTGCTGACAGCCTCTGTCCATCAGAGACATGACAGCAGGACTAGGAGTGAATTTGCTATTTCCCATCCAGTGATTAAGGCTTTGTTTCACTAGGTTCAGGGATGAACTCTGCTTCACATGGAATGGTAGCCTATTCCATAACATGGGGATCCTTTGAGTCACATATCTGTCCCTCCAGCATATTCTATTTATGTCACAAGTAAAGTTCAAATCCTTGGATCTATTGTTTCTAGTGATGTTTGTTTTGTGGAAGTGCAAAAGATCCATCAGGGCTGGATCCAAGGTTGCCCTATAAGCCAGCCATAGATCACCACTCAGCAGCCTATAAAATACTGTACAGAGATAGGGCCTTTAGGTGATCCATGTCGGACAGGGCATTCATGCCCTGGGTTCTCCTGGTGAGGAACCTTTGTGAGTGTTGCAACTGTTGCAAGTGTCTGGCTAGGTACATGCCAAAGGTGGGATTGTACTCAATGATGGGTCTGATAAGGGGTGAGTATAGAGTGGTACTGTAACTTCATTGGACCTGAATGCCATATCTTTATCCATAAGTTAAGAAACAGAAAGATTTTCTTGCAATCATTGATATATGATGGTCAAAGGCCAGATTACTGTCTACATATGTTTCCAGATCCTTAACTAATGGGTCAACTCTAAGGGTGTTTTATCAATAGAGTAGTTTACGTGGGTGGACAATTTCCCAAAGGTAATTATAATGTGCATCACGTTTTAAACTGTGGCTTTGGCTCCAATCATTTGTCTATGGTAGACCATTTTGCAAGATGTTGCTGTCATGGTGGGAATCTATGATAGTTCCCAATTTACAGTCATCTCTGAACTTGGTTAGCTAAAGTCCTTTGACATTACCCTTGAATTCTGAGAAGCAGATGCCAAACAGGAGCAGGTCCAGCACAGAACCATGAGGTACTCTGCTGTTGACTGGTCTCTTCATAGGTTCATAAGTAGGTACTAGGCTATTGACCTTAGGGCCTATACAAGCCTAGCCAAAAAGGTACCCTGGCTTTCTCCACCCAAGAAAATTATTTTCCTGTGCCCTTGTCAAGCAGAACCACAGAAGTGATCCCCGGGGTGAATTTCCTATTACCCATACAATCATCAAGATTTTTCTTGAAGAGTGCTAATGAGGAGCTTTGTTTGACATAGATAGGTAGTCTGTTCCAGAGTATGGGAAGTCTCTGGGACAGGAATCTATCCCTCCAGCATGTTCTGTTTATTGTGGTGACAAGATTTAGGTCCATAGAGCGTGTAGCTCAGAGGGATTGGGATTTCTTTAAGTGGAGCATGTCCAACAGCTCTGGGTTTGACATAGCTTTGTATGTTAGGCAGAGATCGCCTCTGAGTAGGCGATATGCAACGGAGTAAAGCTGGAGTTTTTTTAGATGGTCTGCGTAAGGCATCTGTTTGAGGCCAGTAATCCTCTTTGTGAGGTATTTTTGCGGCCTTTCAAGTTGTTGTAGATGTCTTGTGAGGTACATACCAAAAGGGGTGTTGTACTCTATAATGGGTCTAATGAGTGATGAGTAGAGGGAAACAATGACCTCTTTTTTTCTGGATGAGAAACCTTTTGTGATGAGGTGTGCCACGTAGAAGGATTTCCTGACCACTGTGGTGATGTGATTATCAAAGGAGAGACTCATGGATGTGGTCTCACCGATCCTGACTTCTTGGGTCCTATCTGTGAGCCATTCAGCAATCCAGTGAATTATGTAAGGATTCATGCCTAGTTTGGAGAGTTTGTTAACAGTGCTGAGTGGGGTATTGTATCAAATGCTTTGGCCAGGTCAAGCTATACAGTATGCACTGTTTTACCCTTATCCATTGCTTTGGTGACCTTCTCAAAGAAATCAAAGATATAGGCACGACCTTTCCTTAACAAAGGCAAAATGGGATGGGTCTGTAGGTTGCCATTGTCCTTGCTGAGAATTCCCATGATAACTTGTTACATGGTTTTGCATATTAGACTTGCCAGACTGATGGGTCTGCAGTTCCTGGGATCAGTTGATGATTTGCCTTTATGAAGAGGGCTGACCATTACAGTCCTCCATTCACTTGGTATGTAACCTGTTTTGATTCTGTAGCTGAAGAGTCCCTCAAGTGGTCCTGATAGGTTATGATTTAGACTATTCAGGAGGAAACCAGCGATCTTGTCAAGGCCCAGTGAGACAATATTTTTGGCCTTAGTGAGCGCCACCAAAACCTGATCCCTGCTAGCAGTCTGCTAACTGTATGCTAGAAGGGGTTTTACAGGGCATAGCAGTGCAGAAGTGAGGGGTTACGTTGGAGATGAATTTCTTAGCCAGTAAATTTGCTATGTCTCTCTGAACAGTGAAACTGGTGCCATTAACCACCAGTTCAGCACACTGTTGTGTGTTACCTTTAAGGTTTCGGACATAGCTGAAAAAGGCCTTGTGATTGTCCTTAGCCAGAGAGACTATCCTGACTTTGTACTCGGCCTTGTTAAATTTAAGTAGACCTCTTAGTTTCTTGTTTAGTTGAATGAGAGAGTTCTTTTCTTTATGGAAGTTGCACT
The DNA here is from genome assembly GCF_019279795.1 of Protopterus annectens. NCBI lineage: Eukaryota > Metazoa > Chordata > Ceratodontiformes > Protopteridae > Protopterus > Protopterus annectens. The sequence goes on from NC_056732.1 coordinate 65,017,252, forward strand.
TTCTCTTTCTGATTTTGGCCATGAGTTTTTTTTGTTCATATCCCGTTGAGGTGAGGATTCCATCAGTGTTTTTTTTTTTTTGCTTTTTTTTTTTTGTTTTGGGCTTACTTCTGCTAGGAATGGCAGCCTCTATGCAGCCATTTGTGTGTTTGTGTAGGGTTGCTGTGAATAATTCTGCATAGGTAGCTGTGGTCTTGAGGTTGGGAGAGCCTTGAATTTTGACAATCTTTCACATAAAAGAATGTAGTTTACCTTAGAATAGTTCCTAACTGTTACAAGTTTAAATGGGTTTTCTGAGTTGATTTTTATTTCAAGGGAGACAGCTTTGTGATATGACTTCACTAGTGAGGATGTTACATGAGGGATGCAATGCTTTCCTATATTGGTGAGTACTAAATCCAGTACATTTGATCCTTTTGTTGGAGTTCGTATTGTCTGGTCTAGAGTGTCTGTGTTAATAAAGTCTAGAAAACATTGTACCTGTGATTTTCAGGTAGTGCATGTTTCCCAGTCTATAGAAGAGTGGTTAAAGTCACCTCTAATAGGTCTAGGTAAGAAATGTAAGACTCTTAGGACATAGATGGTGACCTATAGCTAGCTAGGATATGGCAAGGGAATGTATCTAAGGTAACCTGCATATGGATGAACTCCATGGCATCATTCTGTTTGACTAACCAATTTTGAGCTTCTAAAGACAGAAGTGTCAAACTTCACGTCATCCATACAAATGGGAAAAGGATGTATGGCCACTGAATCATACGCCAAGGGGCTGTATGCACATCTACACAAGTGCATGGATTAGGCCATACCAAACAGAACCAAGATCATGTCTTCCAAAAAAAGGAAGCCAATCTGGTGGTCCTCTGCCATTAACTAACTCTACAACAGAAGAAAAAAACTGTTGCAGAAAAGGGAAAAGTCCCAAGACTGGAAAAATACCCTTGTAAGTCTCAGCAAAAAACTGACATCCCTCATCAAATCCTCCAAAACTAGTTATGAAAACGAATTTGCAACAGATGCTAAAGATAACCACAAGGCATTCTTTAGCTATGTCAAGAATCTGCATAACAATACGCAGAAGTGCTCTGAGCTACTGCACAATGGCACCACTTATACTGAACCAACAGATATTGCCAATATCTTGGCTGACAGGTTTAGTGCAAACTTTACCCCCCCCCCCACACTCTCTAAAGGGCCCATCCCAATACCCAAGGAATGCCAAATCCCTAATATCATGGCTGCACTATCCAAAGCCAAAAATACAGTTTCTATGGGACCTGATAATGTACCTGGCTGTGTTCTACATGAATTACAAATGGAACTGGCACCACACCTGAGTGCTCTGTTAAACCACAGCCTCACTTCAGTCTTTGTTCCCACCGAATGACGCACCACTACAGTCATTCCACTCTACAAAGGGGGAGCGATTACTGACCCAGGAAACTACCACCCCATCAGCCTGACAAGCCTGATCTGTAAGGCCATGGAGGACATCATTATGAACCTCATGAATAGGGATATTGGGAACCTTCAAACCTTGGACTCCTCACAGTTTGGGTTTGTAAAGGGAAGATCATGTCTGCTCAACCTGATAGACTTATTCGAATCTGTCACAAAAGTGGTCAATGAAGGCAAGGTAGTCCATACAGCCTACCTTGATCTGGCCAAGGCCTTTGACACAGTCCCCCACTCAGGGATTATTGACAGACTGACTAACCTTGGCATTAACCCCTACATCATAAGATGGGTTGCCAACTGGCTCACAGACAGAAAGTATCGGACTCCAAATCCAACTACTGGGCAGTCACAAGTGGATTCCCACAGGGGTCTGTCATCGGTCCTCTCCTGTTTGTTATCTACCTCTCTGAAGTTCAGGCCAACACCAAAGGACTCTGGTTGACCAAATTTGAAGATGACTGCAAACTGGGAGCCATAATTGATTCTCAAGCTGATGTAGATATCCTACAAAAAGGCCTCACAGACACCAACGACTGGTGCCAGCACCATGGCCTTAAGCTCAATGCTAAAAAGTGCATCGTCATCCCCTTTAGCAAAAACACGGTACCCATGAATTATCACATTGACGGTAGGCCTCTCAACTCCCAAGGTTTGATAAGAGATCTAGGGACACAAGTAGATAGCAGTCTCTCCTTCAACAACCATGTTGCCACTGTAGTTAGAAAGTCCTTCTATGTGGCACACCTCATTACAAAAGGTTTCTCATACTGAAAGAAAGAAGTCATAATCCCTCTCTGCTCATCCCTCATTAGATCCGTTATAGTGCACAATGCCCCATTTGGCATGTACCTCACTAGACACCTGCAATAACTGGAGAGGCCACAAAAATTCCTCACAAAAAGGATCCTAGGACTCAAACACATGCCCTATACAGACAGACTAAAAAAATGCCAGCTATACTCCGTCTCATATCGCCTACTTAGAGGTGACCTCTGCCTGGCATACAAAGCCATGTCTGACCCGGTGTTGCTAGACATGCTTCATCTGAAAAAGTCTCAATCCCTCCACACCACACGCTCCAAAGACCTCAACCTCATCACCACATTAAACAGAACCTGCTGGAGGGACAGGTTCCTAACCCAGAGACTTCCCATACTCTGAAATAAACTCCCCATTCATGTCAAGCAGAGCACTTCACTAGCCCTCTTTAAGAAAAATCTTGAAGCGTGGATGGGTAACAGAAAATTCACCCCGGGTATCACTTTAACAGCATTGCTCGATAGGGGCACAAGGAAATAATGTCCAGCAACAGGACGACTGGGAATATTCTTGGGCTAGGCTTGTGTTGGCTCCAGGACCATTAGCCTAGTACTCACCTATGAAACAACCTTGACGTTGCTAACATAGATTGAGACACCTCTACCTTTAGTTCCTGTCTGTGCTGTTGTTGGCCTAAATATATGGAAGGCACTGTAACCTTGCACTGCCAGAGTACTTTTCTAAGGCTTTAAACCAAGTCTCAGTAACAACACAGATGTCTACATCTTCTTTAGTGAGAAGGGCTTGTAGGGTATGGAGTTTTTTGTTTAGGCTCCTAGCACTGAGCTTAAGGTTGCTTTGAGTCTTTTTAGCTATGTTGGTAGTTTTGTCCTTTTGGTATTGCCCGAAAAAAAGGCTATAAAAGGGTGGATTAAGTTCTAGCCAATATCCAAAAGCCTAGAAGGGACAGGTGCAGACCATCCTTGGCAAAGCAACATGGTCTGTTAACCATGTCCTCCCTTGCTGACAAATATTTTATGCCTCTGGTGTGAAACCAGAAACAAAGCCAATTACTAAAATCAATCATTTTATGTACATATTGTGGCATCATCCTTGGTGAAGGCAGAATGCTGCTCACTGCAAGGCTTGTACCTGTCTTTGACACATATTTAAAGAGATCCATAATGTCTCATTTCATATAGTCTAATAAGGTGAGTCTTAGGTCATTTACACCTAAATGGACTATGATAGAACCATATTGATACCCGGGGTGCACTGACTTGAGTGTGTATGTGTGTGATATTGCAGATCCTGGCTCCAGATAGGCAACTATCAGGTATCTTCTCCTTATCTAACCTGGTGAGTACGGCATCTGTGTGTCATACAATGGAATCCCAGATGACAAGAGTTTTAAATAAAGTGCTTGCTTGCCTTATGGGTGTTGTTCTTTGGGGACCATTGGGTGTAAGCTTGTTGGTGTTGCCTGGTGTTGCTTTTGGTGTGTGCTGAGGAGGTCTTTAAGGTCTTGGAAGGTTTATTTTAAGTTCTGCGTCATATGAAGATCAATGTACGTGATGAGCGGTATGTGTGAGGGATGTATTCTCTGTGTCTTCCACAACCTTGTTTGTAAGTGAGATTTTTGCCTCCAAGGAAGTTGTGTATTTACATCTCTCACATTAAGTGTTAGTTTCTTTAAGGATTAACTGATTGTCTGAGAGCATGAGACAATTGCTACATTGTCTCTGGATGCCTGTATCTACCAAACTGGCTACACAGACATTTGAAAACTGCATATCCATGTTGTCTGGTTTTGTATTATTGTGGGCTAATATGGTTCATAGTTTGGTACTAGGCTATCAGCCCTAGGGCCTATACAAGCCTAGCCATAACAATTCCCTGACTATTTCTTCCCGCACTGTTTACTTCCCTGGACCCCTGTCTAGCAGGGCGACGGACGTGATCCCCGGGGTGAATTTCCTTTCTCCCATCCAATCGTCAAGGTTCCTTTTGAAGAGGGTCAAAGAGGCACTCTGCTTGACATGTATGGGCAAACTGTTCCAGAGTCTGGGGAGTCTCTGGGTCAGGAACCTATCCCTCCAGCATGTTTTGTTTATTGTGATGACAAGGTTTAGATCCCTGGAGCATGTGGCTCTGAGGGATTGGGATTTCTTTAAGTGTAGCATGTCCAACAGCTCTGGGTTTGACATGGCCTTGTATGTTAAGCAGAGATCGCCTCTGAGTAGATGATATGCGACAGAATATAGCTGGAGTTTTTTAAGGTGGTCAGCGTAGGGCATCTGCTTTAGGCCTGTGATTCTTTTAGTGAGGTATTTCTGCGGCCTTTCCAGTTGTTGCAGATGTCTTGAGAGGTACATACCAAATGGGGCGTTGTATTCTATAATGGGTCTAATGAGGGATGAGTACAGTGGGACAATGACCTCCTTTTTCTGGATGAAAAGCCCTTAGTGATGAGATGTGCCACATAGAAGGATTTCCTGACTGTTGTGGCGATGTGGTTATCGAAGGTGAGACCACTGTCCACCTGTGTCTCTAAGTCTCTTATCACACTTTCGGTGTTTAGTGTACTACCACCTATATGGTAATTCATGGGTACATGTTTTTTCCCAAAGGGGATAACTATACATTTCTTGGCATTGAGCTTGAGCCCATGGCTCTGGCACCAAGCATCTGTTTCTGTAAGGCCCTTTTGTAGAGTTTCCACATCATTTGGGGATTCAATAATGGCTCCCAGTTTGCAGTCATCTGCGAACTTTGTTAGCCAGAGTCCCTTAGTGTTGGCCTTTACTTCAGAGAAGTAGATGCCAAACAAGAGCAGTCCCAGGACTGAACCCTGAGGTACTCCACTTGTCACTTGTCTGGAGCTGGATTTGGAGTCGGCTACTTTTACAGTGTGGGTTCTATCAGTAAGCCAGTTAGCAACCCATTGGATGACGTAGGGATTAATGCCCAGCTTAGTAAGTTTATCTATGATTCCAGAGTGGGGGATGGTGTCAAAGGCCTTGGCAAGGTCTAGATAGGCTGTATGGACCACCTTACCCTTGTCCATGGCTCTGGAGACTGATTCAAAAAAGTCAATCAGGTTCAGGAGACAAGATCGGCCCTTCACGAACCCAAACTGGGTGGGTCCAGTGTTTGAAGGTTGCCAATGTCTTTGTTTATAAGTTCCATGATAATACGCTCCATGGTCTTGCAGATAAGGCTTGTCAGACTGATGGGACGGTAGTTTCCGGGATCCAAGGTGGATCCCCCCTTGTGGAGTGGGATAACTGTAGCTCTGCGCCACTCAGTGGGCACGAAACCTGAGGTGAGGCTATGATTAAACATGACACTTAGGTGAGGTGCCAGTTCATATTGTAGTTCATGTAGTACACAGCCCGGGATGTCATCTGGTCCCATGGATGCTGTATTCTTAGCTTTGGCAAGTGCATTTTTCACCTGTGTTGCCGTTATTACCGGAAGTTGGCAATCTTCCGGTATTGAGATAGGCCATTTAGGGGGTGAGAGGGGGGTGAAGTTGGCACTGAATCGATCTGCCAGGATATTGACAATATCTGGATTAAGAATTTGGTTTTAACAGGACTGTCTTAGAGTGATGGTGGGGAAAAATATATAAATACTTTACACTATAGGCAGTAACAATGAAGAGGGTAGGAAGCGACTCAGAATCCAAATTACCATAAAGGGCAAAAGCAAAAGACACAGCCTTTTAAAACCACAACAGGAAAGGGGGGGAGTGTTCAACAACATTTCAAGGTGCAAGAAGCAGTTCTTAATTTTCTATTGTGGGGATAATCAGAAGCTAGATTTCTTTGACTAAATATTTAAACAGAAAGTCTTCTGCACCCTTTAAGCCTTTACGCCCACATTAAATTCCAGGGACAGTAATTTATAGCTTTAAAGAACCAGCAATAATCTAATCAGTAAGCAGATCAGTAAATTACACTTGTAACTAGGCCCCTAATCATGAAAGTACAGTTTCCCTGTCACTGAAACTGTCTTTTATCCAGAGGCCTATTAGTTACTTTTAACAATGCAGATTAATCTAAAGAAAAAAAATATTTACTTACTCAAACAATTTGCTTACAAGTCTGAGATTAACCAACTGCAAAACAGTTCTTAATTTTCTGTTGTGGAGATGATCAGAAGCTACATTTCTTTGTTTAAATATGTAAGCAGAAAGTGCTTCGTTACCAGTCAAGCCTTAATGGTCACATTAATATGAGTGCTATTCAGAGTCTCCATTACCCATCATAATGGTTAGATTAATTATGTCATAATACTAGCCTGGCTCTATGGAGCAGAGGGATGGAGGCCTTACAACAATGCAGGTGATGGAGGTTTTGATTAGCAGCACCAGCACTGGAAGAGCCAGGCAGGGAGGGAGAGGAGTGAAGGGGCGTGGCATACTCGTTTCTTCTAGTGCAGGCAGAGGGAGTGTAGGGGTGTTCAATAAGCACAAAGGGAAGTGTGACTTCTCTCCACTGGAGAATGGAGAAGCCACTGAGAAGCCACTTTCTGTACTTGAGGTGAGTGAGGCTGCTTACTGGCAATGTCCCTTATAGAAGTGAAAGATGACCATCCCAAACTGCCCATTGCATGTCCCCCCCTTGGGTTCCACAATCTGGGCATTCATGTGGAATGGAGTAGAGATAAACCACCCCTAAGTGCTTGTCTAAAAGACAGCCCCTCCTAGTTGATCCTTGGCCCAGTGACAGGGAACAAATGGACCAGATGACTGTGAGGGGGTTGATAGTCTTCAGGCAATGGGATCAATGAGTGTGCAAAAAATTTACTCAGAATACAGAACATCCTGAAACATGACACTGTTGTTTTCATATTTCTGTCATACCAGTGGTGTTGTACTTAAGTATGACATACATTGATGCACTCCAGTCTCAATATTACATTGGAGCATTGGTTCATAGATACTTATTAGGGATACAGTCTGGGAAACCATTAATGTGCCTAGCTCCAATTCCCAATTACCCCAAATAAATGTCTGGTTAAATGACTTGTTCAAGGTCACACTATAGGCAAAAGAAGGCTGTGGAATCCAAAGTCTGTACCACAGGAAGTAGCTAGTTAGCAGTTGGCAGTCTTAATCCTCTGTGCTAACTCCCAGGTAATATACAATAAAATATAGTAAAAAATTATCTTTTCTTCACATGATCTTACTTAACATTCTCACTTGCAAGAGAAAATAAATTTTATTCTTGTCACTAAGGAGGCATTATGAACTAATGCAGTCTCTTCTACGCCCATAATAACTCCCATACCCAGCCAATCAATGCCCAATCTCTTATCAAAAGATAACCAGGTTCTGAGGCTATATCCATTTCATCCTGTCACTCCATCACGTAAAACAACACAGCAGAAAATAAACATTAGAATGAAAATTAATATCCATTTGCATTTCAACATGTTTACTTTTCACAAAAAATTAACCACTCTAAATATAACATTGTTGCTAATAACTAGTAAAACTAACAATAGAAGAAAACATAAAAATGTTGTTCCTCCTATAAATGTTCCCCTTTCCCTTACTTTAACAAACTACTAATGAAACATTACTGTACACATCAACTTTGCTAAGTCCCACTCACTACCTATCACAAATCATGCAGCCACGAAAGACACCCAACCACAACCAGATTACTAAAAGTCTCCATTACATACTTCATCCTTCAAAGTATTCTGATATGCAATAGTTCAACCAGAGAGCAAACCTGTAATCTTATCTTAATGTGTCCAACCTAAATTTCTGGTCTTCAAGGAAGTCACCTAACTGGCCAAATCACTCTGTACCAGGGTGATGACGATTACGGCCCAACATGGACAATCACAAATCTCAAGAATGACTCATTATTGTCCTTGGTCAAAAGCATTGGCCTCCACAATTCAGTAAATTTAAATATAATTTGTGAATTACACTCCCACATGCCAGAGTAGTAGACTTCTTCCTCATGGGGGAACCACAATCCCACTTTAAGAGTTTTAGGTTATTCCCAATATGCAAAAGAGCGTGCTTTCAGATTACAATCAGAAGGAATAAGCACAAGAGGACTAATCTTCACCAAAGAGTCTCACAGTTCAAATGTATGACCTCTGTCTTACTAACATGGTAGAAAACCCATTATTCTAGACCAGATAGCTGGCCTACAACCTCTGCTTTGCTAACATGGTAGAAAACATATATTCTGGACCAGATACCTGGCCTACAACCTCTGCTTTGCTAACACGGTAGAAATTCCATTATGAAGAATAATAAGCCATCTCCACTTACATATTTGCAGATAGAAACTAATTGAATAGGAGCAGGGATCCACATCTCTGCTATACCTTAGTTCAATTTAATCACTTATTTACAATAATTTTTCTTTCAGCCAGATCTGTATGAACAACCATGTGCATTATCATGCATCATGCACACTGTTCCATCCGTATTACAGAAGAAGAATAAGAAGATGAAAAACATTATTACACATCACTTTCTCACTATTTAGTTCATTCTGGCTTAAAGCTAGTGAATATAACAACCTTGCAGGCACAAGTTAGTGAAGACTTATGTGATACAGGTTACTATTAATGTACCTGTAACAAGTAAATCATTCACTATACCCATTTATAATAAATAAACCAAGAATATGAAAAATCCAAAATTCTGTATAACACCTGAACATTAATGTTCTTCTTTTAGCTTTTCCCGGTTAGGGGTCGCCACAGTGGAACTCCGGTCCGCTAATGATTGGCAGTAGATTTTTTACGGGTGCCGAGTTGCCAGCTCGACGCCCAACCTTCAACAAAGGCACGCCCATTCTATGCATGTCTTTTGAATGCCACTCGACCTCGGGGAGGACATGCAGATTCCACACAGAAGGCGCTCCAGCCGAGAATCGAATGGGAGAGCCTCTTGCTGTGAGGCAACAACACTACCGCTGCATGCAACAGAATTTCAACTTTTCAGCTATCAACATATTTTAAAAGTTTACAAAGTTACTAGTTAAACCATGCAGGCTTAGCCTCAGTCATCAGCTTATCAGAAGGCAAATTCCATACTAACCTACAACTCCAAATGAATCTGTCAAATTATGCCATCTAAATTCAAATTCTGTATAATACATAACAAAATAATTCACAGGACATTAATTTGATTCTTCATACAGACATTATTCCATTACTCTTAATTTATAGATATGTTAAGAAAGCCATACATTAACAAATTTAGTGCATGAAAAGTTTCTTTGCCAGCCTAACCTTCTTTTTGTCCAGTTTATCCATCAGCAGTGTAATGTCATCCATATGTAGCATTTGATTTACATCTTCTAGTTATGTTTTCCCAGCTGCTACCTCAGTGAACAACACTGCTTTCACATCTTTAGTATCTTGTATGTATGTGTCATAGCCCAGCCTAAATGAAGTTAAAATCAGTTCCTGTTGCCACAGCCCATATTAAAGATTTCTCAAGTCTTCTTTGAAGTTTTTTGGCTTTAATCATGACCAAAAATATGTACCCAACTCCTCAAAACATCTTCCCGGCAAAATCTAAAATTTGCTGTACGGAAAATCTGACTAATTCTATGCAGTGTTTAAAACTATCTGTGCAAACATTTCTATTCAAATATGCTAAACCTCATTGAATTGACTGCTTATTAGGGCAGTTGACAAACCCAAGTCCATGTGGAATAATCAGTCTATTGTCTAACAATCCCAGATACTCCTGTAATACTTTCAAGTACTATCTATCTTAGCCTGTTTCATGGCCTTAAAAGTCTTAATAACCTGCATTTTTTATCACAAACACATGCCACCATGCCTCTAGTATCACAGAGACCACCACTACTGAAGGATCTTTTCTGAAAAGGTCAGTCATTCCCTTCTGACTTGTTGAGCAAACCACCTGCTTGTACTCCAACTTCAACATGTCACATAATGCATATTTATTGAAAAACTGTGCCCAGATAACCCATTTGTCTGACCACAAAAGGTACAAAAAACTTACTTTTGTCCACTGATGTGTCCACCATCTCCTCAACCCATACTCACTTTGGCACCCATCTTTCTATATCTAACTGGTAACAGCAAGGTCAGCCATGGGCTTAACTCTTGTTCACCAATAATGGTTTTAACTCCAGAAACATTTGCTTAATTATATATATACAGCAGTTCCTTTTTTCTACTATAGTACCCCCATAACTCTCTTAAATTATAACCTATTGTTACTTGACATTAGGGTCAATTGCTTTCATATAGCTTTACAAGACTGCATTATCTTTAGGTATACATTTTCATCTGAGCAGCCTCAAAATCCAGGTGCAACTAACCGTAGGCAAAACTGCTATACAACTGGTAGCATGTTACAGACCTCCCTCCCAATCTCAGGAACCCCACTCAGCCTTCCTGAAGACATTGGAGGATATGAATGTCTCACCAAACACCATCATATTGGGAGACTTCAACTACCCTAACATAGACTGGGTGCATTATTCTAGCCCATACACCCTAGCCCAAAGGTTCCTGGAATTCATAAATTCAAATGCAATGGAACAGCTAGTCACCTGTCCCACAAGGGGAGATAATATACTAGACCAGATCATCACAAACATGGGGACAAAGTGCTCCACACCAGAAGTATACCCCTCACTAGTGAGATCTGACCACAAACTAATCACCCTGGATATACATATCCCACCTCCACCCCCAACACAAAAGACTACAGTGAAAAACTTCTCAAAAGCCGACTTTCCACTTCTTAAAACTGAGATGGTATCCTTTAAGCCCACTGGGCCAGTGGAAACCACATCCCACAATGCAGAATCCTTCACAAATGCTTTCTATGGACATCTCCAAGAATGCATGGATCCTGCAATCCTAAATAAAACCAAGACCCTCTCCACCAAGGGCAGGCATCCTGTCTGGCGGACCCCAGCCATAAACAAATTGTATAACAAAAGAAGGAAGCTACTGCACGACAGAGCAAAATCCCATAAAGAGAAGGCATCTCAGATCAGCACTAGTAGAAAGCTATGTTCTCTCATAAAAACATCCAAGGCCAACTTTGAGAGAAAAATCGCTATGGACACTCAAGATAACCACAAGGCCTTCTTCAGCTATGTTAGAAACCTGGGCGGAAACCCTCAGATATGTTCAGAGTTAGTTCACAATGACAAAAAATACACTGAACCCACAGATATTGCCAACATTCTGGCAGACAGTTTCAGTGCAAATTTCTCCCCTCCCTCACCCCCAAAAGAAGAAATACTTATCCCAGCTGAATGTAACCTCCCTGTCATCTCAGATGTCCAGGTGAGAACTGCCCTCAGCAAAGCTAAAAACACAGCATCAATGGGACCTGACGGTATCCCGGGTTGCGTGCTACGTGAACTCCAAGAGGAGCTAAACCCGCACATAAAAATGCCATTTTACCTTAGCCTTACTACAGGATATGTACCTGAACACTGACGTACAGCAACAGTAGTCCCACTCCACAAAGGAGGCACCTCTACAGGCCCTGGTAACTACCGCCCCATAAGCTTAACCAGCCTGGTCTGCAAAGCTATGGAAAGAATCATTATGGAACTCATAAACAGAGACATTGGGGACTTACAGACACTTGATCCCACCCAGTTTGGCTTTGTAAAGGGCAGATCCTGCCTTTTGAACCTGGTTGACTTTTTCGAAACAGTCACTAGAGCCATTGACAAGGGCAAAGCAGTCCATACAGCCTACCTGGACTTGGCTAAAGCTTTCGACACAATACCCAACTCTGGCATCATAGACAAGCTCAACAGCTTAAATGTAAATCCATATGTCACAAGATGGGTGGCAAACTGGCTAAAGGACAGAACCCATAAAGTCAAAATCGCTGGAGCCATGTCAGACTCAAAGCCAGTCACAAGTGGTGTCCCACAGGGCTCTGTCCTGGGACCCCTCTTGTTCGGCATTTATTTCTCAGATGTGAAAGCAAACATGGGAGGGTTGTGGCTGACAAAGTTCACAGATGACTGCAAACTAGGCGCCATAGTTGATACACCAGCTGACACATACATCCTACAGAAAGGCCTCACTGAAATGGACAACTGGTGCTGGAGTCATGGCCTTAAACTAAATGCCAAAAAATGTATAGTCATCCCCTTTGGGAAAAACAAAGTACCCACAAATTATCACATAGACAGTAACCCACTGAGTATGGAAAAAGTAATCAGAGACCTGGGGACCCAAGTCGATAGTGACCTCTCATTTGACACCCACATTGCCAAAATGGTTAGAAAGACTTTCTACCTTGCCCACCTTATCATGAAGGGATTCACATCCAGATCAAAGGAGGTCATTGTACCCCTATACTCCTCCCTTATCAGGCCCATGATTGAGTACAATGCCCCATTTGGTATGTACCTCACCCGGCACTTGCAACAGCTAGAGAGACCCCAAAAGTACCTCACCAAGAGGATCAAGGGTCTCCAACATATGTCATATGCTGCCAGACTAAAGAAACTCCAGCTCTATTCAGTAGCATACCGCCTGCTCAGAGGTGATCTGTGCCTGACGTACAAGGCCTTGTCCAATCAGGAATTGATGGACATGCTCCACCTCAAAAAATCTAAATCCATCAGAACCACGAGAGCTAAAGATTTAAACCTCAGCACAAATATGAATAGGACATGCTGGAGGGACAGATTCATAACTCAGAGGCTTCCCATACTCTGGAACAGAATCCCAGTTCATGTTAGGCAGAGCCCCTCACTGACTCTCTTCAAGGGAAATCTTGACGAGTGGATGGGAGATCGTAGGTTTACCCCAGGGGTCATCTCTGTGTCACTACTAGACAGAGGCACAGTAAACTAATTCTATTATGTAAGGGGGTCTTCACTGTGTCACTACTAGACTGAGGCACAGTATTCTAAATCTATTCTGTACACTTTTGTACCATTACATGGCATGACGAAAGCCACATCACTATGGCTAGGCTTATAAATGCCCCAGGGCAGATAGCCTAGTACCAAACTATGAAACTATGATATGTTTAAATCTCCCATGGTATAAGTTTTTCTCTTGACATTCTAGGCTTTCTATTATACCAAATAAAATCCCTCACTGTATTCTTTTTTTAAACATATTTATTAAATTATCACTTAAGACATAGGCACAATGCATTAACAGAAAAGAAAACAAACCATTTTAACATTTTCCTTCTAAATACAATATTCATCACATATATTTTCTTTGCTACTATCATCAGTCCAACATTACAAAAAATTGTTGAATCCCTGCCTTCCATTAAACCTCACTCCTTCTGAATATTATTATGCATATATTGTTCCTACAATTTCCATTTACTTCTATGAAGGTTCCTCCTTTCCTTTTCTAAAGATCCCTCTTCCAGTTCTTTTAGCTCTTTTATAATATTTAATACCTCAAATACAGTTGATGTAGACTTTTATTTCCATTTCATTGTAACTGCTTTTTTGGCAGCCAGCAGAATTAAACTTAATATGGCTTTACTATGTCTAGGCAATTCAGATCCTGTATCCCAGCTCACTAGAATCATTTCCTTATTTACAGTCATTTGCTTATCCAATATTTCTGAGAGAGTATTCTGTCGAGAATTTTTAAAATCGGCAAACTCATTACACTCCCAAACATATGTTCCCAGTTTTCACTTTCTTCTCCATCACATCTCCAACATTTGTTATTTACCCAAGGAAAAATTCTTTGAAGTCTATTTGGGGTATAAAAATACCTATGCAAACACTTCCAAGCAAAGATCCTAAACCTTCTAGACTTGGTTGCATACTTGGGAGTCATATATATGCCCTCCCATTGTTTTCTTGTAAATTGCTTTTTCCAGTCTCTCTTCCCAATGTTTTCTAACCTCATCTGATTGATATCATGCAATATCTTATACACCCTATTAACTATCCATTGTTAAGCAGCTGCTTCTATTCTAGATTCAAATAAAAACTCTACCAGAGCAGGTCTTTCATTTAGAATTCCCTTATCCTTTTCTGTTTGCCTGTTCTCTGAGGTCAAGCCCTGATAGGGAAGGCAGTCTCTAGCATGCAATCCAAATGCCTTCTTGGCTTCATCCCACTCAATTACCTTTCCTGCTTGAGTTATTTGCTCCCAATATCTTGGTTTCTTTGCCAGGTTTCCCCCATAAATTTCAGTCCCTCTTGCATACTTTCTGTATCCCTACTTGCAGTCATTCCTATTGGCAAAATCTCCTTTCTCTATTCTTGTATTGGCTTACATCTTGAAATACTTTCTGCTACTTTATGGATATAATATTCTGTATGGTTGTTATTATTCTCCTTAAGAATCTGCATCCAAAATCTCACTCTCTTTCTCTGTTTCTTGAACTTCCCCCTTAATTCATCATCATCTCTTTCCACTTTGAATTATAATCTTCTGCTTTTAATCCATATATGAGCCTTAACTGTGTACATCTAAAATACCCATTCAAATCAGGTAAACCTAAACCACATTGTTCTATTGGAAGGATCAACTTATCCCACTTAACTCTTGCCCTCTTTCCCTCCCAGATAAGTTCCTTCAGTTATTTATTAATTATTGTCCACAACTTCTCCTCAGGTTGATAAAAGTATGCCTGACCCATATACAAGACTACAGGGACTAAGAACATTTTCGATGCTTACATCTTACTATCCATATCCATAAATAAGAGTTTTCAGTTTCTCAATTTTTATATTAGCTTTTGTTTAGTCTCTTCCCATACATCCTTAGCTTCTATAACAGACGTCTTTTAATCTGTAGTCCTAAACACTTCATCTTATCATTTGCCCATAAATATAGCTATTGCTGAACCAATTCATGTGTGGGTACTTAATTTACAGCCATTGCCTTTGATTCATGTTCATTAATTTTATATCCCAAAAAGACTTGAAACTGTCTCAAAATGTTCCACAACACTGATATGTCATTTTCTGGATTTATCAGGTACAAAATAATATCACCTACAAACAAAGTCAACTTTTTTGATTACCATACTAATTATATTCTTGCATTTCTGAGTCCCTTATTTTCTTTGTCAGTGGCACTAAATATAAAGCAAAGAACAAAGGTGAAAAAGGACACCCCTGCCTGGTTCCTCTGTTCAAACACAGTGTATTTGAGAGGAACCCACCTAGTTTAATTCTTGCCTCTGATCCTTCATCCTTCTAATTAAGAGTATTATGGCATCAGGAAATGCAAATGCTTCTAATAATCTACTCATAAAATCCCAGTTTATTCTGTCAAATGCTTTATCTGTATCAAGAGCCACCAACAACAGAAGTATTGTCTTACATTCTGCTTCTCTCTGGATCATCATTGTTCTATTAATGTTGTCAAAATGTCTGTCTGCCTTCCACAAAATCACAATGATCCATATCTGTCAATGTTGGCAATACCTTTGCCATTGTTTTAGCTAGTATAGACATATACTCTTTATAATCATGGTTTATAATTAAAATGGGTCTATATTAAGCTATATCTGAAGGGTCTTTGCCATCTTTACGTAATACAGCCACTACAGCTTTATTCCAAGATGTTGATACTTCACCTCCTTTTAAAATACTGTTAAACAAAATCTCACAGATCTTTATCACTTTCTCTCCTACTAATTTCCAAACTTGTACAGGAATGCCATCTGTTCCTGAAGACATTCCTGAAGATTGGTTATACATCACTGTTTTTATCTTATCGCCTCCCATCTTAACTTTAATTGTTGAGCCTCTTCTACCTCTAACCTTGGCATAATTAACTCTTCCATAAATATTTTCATTTCTACTCTTTATTAACTTCTACATTTCATTGTTTTATACAAATTTTTGTAACATTTCTGAAAAATCTCTAAAATCTCTATAGGTGCTCTGATTATTTTTTGTATTATAGGTTCACTAAGTTTGGTGACAACCCTTTCAATGTTCCATTTCCCATTGTGCTAAAAGTTTTTGTGATCTGGAGTTGTCAGATCTTCATATAGTTTAGTAACTGTCTTAGAAGCATTTATTTTAACAAATGTACCAAGCCTCTAAACAGAGCTGACAAATCTACATCTGGCCTGGTAAAATATATCAACACATCATCAGCAAAGAGCAAAATCTTCATTTCTTCATGCTTAATTACTTTGATTCAAGTCACTATTAGCTGAAGGTACACCTCAAAAAAAAGGGAGCAGTGGGCACTCCTGGTTCCTTTACTCAACTTGACAGGGACAGGCACGCCCATATCAATCTTTACTCTGGTCTCTGAACCTTTATAAATAGCTATAATTAAGTTGAGAAAATATTGGGTAGGATTTCCAACATGGCTGCAGATTGAGTAACAGCTTAATTCTAGCTCTCCCTTTGTGAAAACAGAAGCCCAGAAGAGAAGGCCAGTGAACATTTCTGTTTCTGGGTAAATTTCAGTAACTGGCTAGTAAGTGTACTGCTTAGATGCCAGAAAAAAAGAAATACACCAAACCTGAAGGAAAATCTGCTACAAAATGTGAGGAAAAACTCTAACTGGGAAACGTACTGCAGCTGTTCTGCAAAAAGTAGTACAAGCCCCAGACATGACTTCAAGAAATCCAGAGGAAAGCATAAGACAACTGCACACAGACCTGGTTAAAATAAACAAAACACTGATGGAGTATATCAACTCAAACAAGAGAAGGCTGGAAACATTGAAAAAGCTTTAAACAGATGTTCAGAGGAGGTGATAAAACTGCAAAAATCAGAGGTCAAAATAAAGGAAATGCTGGCTGAATATGAGACTGTTCAAAAACAGATGTTTCAAAAAAATAATAGAATTAGGGGACAGAGCATGTAGGGAAAACTTGACATTTTCAGCTATACCAGAGAAGCTAGAATGAACATACTATTAATTTTATGAAAGCACAAATAAGCAACTGGACTGGTATTCCAGAGGAGTTGTTAAATGAAAGGGCACATCCTGTGTATGCTCCAAATCTGTCTATGAGAAAGCAACCTAGACATGTAATAGTAAAGATTCAATCGTACCAGCAGAAGGAGGTGATTCTGACAAACCTGTGACAGAAGGATAAAGTACTAAAACTGAGAGACAGCAGAGTGTTTGTGCAGAATGATTACTCATTGTACAATAAGCAGAAGAGGAGTAAATTCATTTCACTCTTCAGGAAATGTTGAGAAGCAGGCATGTGATTCAAACTGCTGTACTCAGCTATCTTCAAAATATTTTTCCCTTGAGGGACAAATTTATTGTTGATGAAGTAAATGCTAAGGAGGAAATACAAAAGTTTACCCAACAAAAAGTCACCTGTGAAACAGAAGGAGTTTCTGCTTCTTATTCTGGTTATAAAGATCACAGAGAGACTATGCCAGTGAAATCTTTTTCATTGTTTTAATGGAAAATGCTGAAGGGAAGGAAAGGAGCACAAGAGTTGACTAGAAGACTCGAGAGTAGGTTGAAAATGAAGCAGAGACAGGATTTGGAAGATGAAAATGAACAGGAATAAAACATGCAACTTGGAAATTGACAAATGTGGGGTTACAAAGCAATAATTATATTTGTGAAAATAAATAAACAAGAAAATCTGGAAATATTGGACCTTTTTGTTTGGGCTTTTTGGACTTGTGAGGGACTCTAAAGTATATACCCTACTTCATGTCATTAAGTTTGAAAATAATTCTATGGGGAAGGGAAGAGTTGGGAGAAAGTTAGCTGTAAGCAAAACAATTTTTTCTTACTAGTACTGTTTTTAAAGTGTATGATTTTCTTTGCAAGCTATAAAGAAAAGTTGTATCAGTTGTTTTTAAGCGTAATGGGGATACTATTGTAAACAGGTGCTCCTTGTTTTTTTCTTTCCCCTCTTCTTCTCTCTTTTTCCTTGATCATGTTTAAGAAATATAAGCCTGCAATGTCTTAAAAAAATCTTGTTAAAAGTGCAAGAGAAAAGAAAAAATTAATGTGCTTTTTTTCATTCTTGCACAGGGAAAAGACTGGATTAAGGCCCTTGGCTTCATCTAGTAACAACTTTTAAGATAAAGCAAGTAAAAGAATATTTAATATTATAAGGCTTGTTTCTAGCAAATAAATATATGCTTAGTAGCAATTCTGTATCTATCCTCATGTCTCCATGGAGACAATCTGATACAGAGAAATTGGCTACAGTCTGATAAAGAGAAACTGGCTAGAAAAAAATAGAGAAATTGGCTAGGAGATAATGTTCTCTGTAAGTATTCAGGTATTCTCCCAGCTGGAAGAACTATAAAGATAAGACAAAACCAGACAGCACGTAGTAGAAGCACAGGCTGCATAATGTGTCTTAGCATGGATAAACTTTCTTTTAGGTTAACTCAAGTTTGTGAATATGGCTGCCAGTTTGGGACATTTGGGCACAGCAAGAGGTTCTCCGGTTCGATCCTCGGCTGGGGTGCCTTCTGCTGCGGAGTCTGCATCCCTCCTCCTGGTGGGTGGGGGTTTCCTCGGTGTGCCTCCCTCCCCCATCATAAAAAGACATGCTGCAGGGTGGATTGGACACTCTTGTGGTGTGTGCTGCCTGTGTGCGGTCTGTGTGTGCTGGCAAACGTGGAAGGTTAAACTCGACAAAACTCCACCAACACACCGTAAGGTGATCACAGTTCCCGAAGTGTGACTCGCCTCACCGGCGAAAAGAAGAAGAAGAAGCTGCCAGTTTGGGACATTTGTTCCTATCAGGTGGGCAAAATTTCAGTATTTGAAGATGTGCATAGTTTTGTTTTGTGTGTTAGTATTAAGTTAATATGTTTTAGGGGGTACTGGGGGTCTGTTTGTTTGTTTGTTTGTTTGTTTGTTTTTGAGGGCTTTCAATAAAACAAAAAGTTTTGAAAGATGTGACATAAGTTCAAATGGAAATGACAAGAAACAACTGTATAAAAGTTTAACCTGCCAGACAGTTTATGCATGTAACACAAAAGCTGGAACTAGACATATAACAAAAAAGCTGTTATATATAAAAGGTGGGAATAATAACTTTTTAATATAATGTTGATTTCTGTAATGTCTTTAAATGTCAATGGTCTCACAGATACATACAAAAAAGAAAGAGTAGTGAACTATATTAAAAAAGGTAGAGTACAAATAGATATACTAGGAGAGACACACTTTGAAATAACTGAACATATGAATTTGATAAAGAAAGGTTTTCAGGATGGTTATTCAGCAGAATACTTGAGAAAGGAAAGGAAAAGTGGAGTACTTATATTAATTGTAAGTGGAGCTCCAATAGTGATAGCAGAGGATAAGAAAATAATGAATAGTAGATTTGTAGTACTATGGGGCTACTGGCAAAGAGGGAGAATTACACTGACATATATTTATATTCCACCTGAAATAAAGAAGCTCAAGAAAATTATGGGGAAAAAGAATCAGCTTTCAGCAAGGAATATTACTTATAGGTGGGAATGGAGTCTGATTTGCAGCAGTGAAGATGTGTCAGGGGGCACAGAAGGGAAAGTATAACAAAGAAGGGTAGACTTTTGAAGAAATCTATGAAAATATTTGGCATGGAAGATGTGAATTCAGTACTAGGAGTTCAGAGTGAATTTACATATTAATAATCCAAAATAAAGGCACAAACCGAGTAGCCAGTTCCAAAAAACAGATAGTTTAATTCACAAATCCACGAGTGAACACACTACAAACAAAGTAAATTAACGTAGCATAAAGTGTTGTCCTAACGTTTTTGTCATATAACTTCATCAGATAAAACAGCACAACCAAAAACTTGGCAGTTTAAATATAAATTTGAAATGTTTGCAACCAATAAAAACTGTGAATCAATTAAAAAACAAAGATCAATTAAAATAATCAGTATGTTTAAAGTGCTGTGCTTACTAAAATAAGTACTAAAACTGTATAAAATATATAAAAATATATATATAAGTAAGTTATATAACTGAAAATAAGTACATTAATACAAATACTATATCCAAAGCCTGATATTATAAAACCCAAATAGAATCCTTGTTAAGTGGGTCTTAAAACTGTTAAAACATTAAACAAGTTAAAATGTGTATGCTAAAATATGTCATATATTTACAATGTAACAGCACCATCTACAGGAAAAAACAGGAAAAAACAGGGACACATGAATCACAACCCTAAAAATATATTCCTTGTTTATATATATCTTAAATAGGGTAAAATCAATACTGAACTGTTAAATATGTGATGTAAAATTTCTAATGTAAAGTGTGTATTATAACTTAGCAGCCCTTAATCTCAAAACGGGCTTTACAGATAACATATTGTTGAGGCCTGGGGAATGACTTGCATCTAAAACCAATTGCCAAAACAATTCCCTGTATTCTAAACGGGTCTCCCATGGACCACCCCTAGGGTCTGTGGGTACTACCTCAATTACAAAGAATTTGAAATTAGCTTTCTCACAGGTTAAAGTGTGTTTAAATAATGCATTATTGTCATTCTTTTTCCTCATGTCGTAACCATGTTCATAAATTCTTTGTTTCAACCGCCTCTCCGTTTTACCCAAATAAAATGAATCACATGATGCACACAAAGCTAGGTACACCACCCCTGAGGTGTTACAATTTGCAAACCCGTTTGTATTAATATACTTGTTTCTACTTTTCAAAAATAGGGTCCCAACATTCAATATGTTACAGCATTGAACACAACTACCACATTTGTGTGTTCCTTTCTTGTCGCTCTCACACGTGTTATGTGGATATTTATGCATGCCTCCTTCCAAAATGTTTTTTACATTGCGCCCTTTTTTGTATGTATAATGTAGTGGTTCATCAAATATAACTTCCAAATCAGAAATTTTTGCAAATCTAGACCATTCAGTGTTAATAACTCTTTTCACTAAGTTGTTTTCACCTGTGTATGTCATAGTGAAGGCAGGAGAAAATGTTCGCCCCTCATTGACCTGTGTGGGATCTACAATTGCCGTGTTGGTAGTAGGTAATGTTTTACCCAAAATGGGTGCAAATCTGTTTCCCCTACCATCCTTAACGTCTGTGTAAATTTTTGTTAACAAGTCATTTGGATAACCTCTGCTTCTAAACATTTCCATTATAATTTCACTTTCATCTTCAAATTCATTGTCCAATGAGGTCATTCTACTGGCTCTGACTAACTGACCTTTGAAAACCCCTCTCTTTTGGTGTGGTGGATGGGCACTATTAAAATGTAGGTAAGAAGTAGAAAAAGTTGGTTTTCTGTGTATTCTGGACTTGAATCCATTGGGTGTCCTGTGTAAATTGACATCTAAATAAACCAATTCATTGTCATTAATTTGGTATGTAAACCGCAAAAAATTAGTAGTACCAGAAATATATTCTAAAAATTCTGCGAACTTGATTTCTGAATCATTCCAGAATAAACAAATATCATCCAAAAAGCGCCCATATAAATTCCAACAATTGTGGTACTCTGAAGAAAAAACATATTTGTTCTCCCAATACAAAAGGACAATGTTAGCGTAGGTGGGCGCACAGTGTGCCCCCATCGCCACTCCCTTCAATTGTTTAAAATATTCACCTTGAAAAAATATGAAGTTGTTCTTTAACACCAAGTCCATCAATATTAAACATGTATGAAATGTTTTGAAGGAAATGGTGTGACTATCTGCTAGGAATTCTTCAAACCAAAAAAGACCTATATCATGAGGAATACAAGTAAATAGATCGATCACATCAAGTGTGATAAAACTTTTTGTGTTGATCAGTGTGTTATTGATATGTCTCAACAAATCCCAAGAATCTTTTAAAATACTCTTATTGTTCAAAATAATGGGTTTGAGTTTTAAATCTATGTATTTTGCCAAAGGTGCAGTCACTGAGCCTTTAGCCGAAACTATTGGTCTCAGTGGTGGATCAACTAAATCTTTGTGCACCTTTGGAATGCCAAAAATTGAGGGAACCTTAGGTTTTTCAACCTTCAAATAATTGTATGTATTTAAATCAATCAGTCCCTCAAGAAGTAAGTCGTTTAAATACACTTGTATTTTCCTATAAGCTATGTGTATTTCATTTAATGAAACCCTAGCGTAAGTTTCTTCATCATTTAAAATGTCCAGCATTTTGCCCTCATACATGATATAATCCATGAAAACACCACCACCTTTGTCTGGTTTCATTATTCTAACGTTCCTGTTGTTTCTACAAGCCTGCAAAATTTCCCTTTCTTCAATTGTGAGATTAGGGGTCACTCTAGTGTACCTTAAATGCTCCCTCAGTTATTTTTCTACTAAAGATTCAAAGTTCTTCAACTGAGGGTGTAAAGGTGGATTGAAAGTGCTTTTTCTAGTTAAAGGGTTGTGTACATGTCTCTTTTCTTGTGCTGAAAAAAATCTTTCTAAGTTTTTTTGTCTAATAAACAACATAAGATCAACTAATAAGTTAAAAATGTTAGTCTTAACCTTTGGTATAAAAGTAAAACCTTTGAAAATAAATTAAAATGTCCCTTACTTATCTCAGTGCTAGTGTAATTAAAAATGTTGAATCCTTGGTAGGTACTAGTGTTACCTTCCCTTAAGATTTCATCATTAAATTTACTTCCAATAACCTTTTTGTTGTTGTTGTTGTTGTTGGTCCCCATCCCTTCTGTCTCTGGTGACCGTAATTGTAACTCTAATTCACTGGTTCCTTTCTTTTTAATCTCTCTGAGCGTCTCGGGGATGGGTGATCTAAAGGGACCTGTCCATCTAAGTTTTCTTGATTAACATTTCCCTCCCATCTATCCACATAGTCATCCCTATAAGGTAAATTTTGAAAATTACTGTTTTCTTTATGTTCCCTAGGCCTTGGGTAATGAATCTGTTTACTATACTCGTTAATGTCTCTGTCTGTCTTCTTTAGTTTTCTCTCCTGTATCTTTTTACATCTTATTTCAATACTAGTTAACATATCGGTGTACTTGTTTTTTTCAGTTTCTACAAAAAATAACAGATTGTTCATTATTTTGTTGTTCACTGTTTCAATCTGATGAAAAACAACTTCCATTTCAAGCTCATTATTTCTTATAATAGCTCTCATAATGTCCATACCACATCCATCAAAAGCTTTAACTAAATCCTTATGAAATTCTGTTCCTTCTTTTACATTGTTCGGGTATTTACACACCCGTAAACCTTTAGGAACAATATTTAAACTTAAACAGTGTTTTAAATATGCATTGTCAATTTCCCAGTTCTTATATTTGTGCAGTAAAACATCCAATTTGTTCAACATCGTAGCATATGAATCATTATCACCATGAGTGGTATTTTGTGGTTTCACAGAAAAGTCAATTTTGAAGTCTAAAATATTTTTAAAAAGTCTTTTTGTACCTGCTGAATATGAATTGTTCAACTGTCGTTCACCCTCAGCACCTCCATTGTGCGATGTGACGTTCGTTTGTTCCCCTGCATTTATACCCGAATTTGCGAAAGTAAGAGCAGGAAAACCGTCCAGACTACCATGTCGAGCCTGGTTACTTTGCACTGTGTTATTTTCTTTTGTGGAAACCCTATTTCCAAAACTTGTTCCTTCCTTCGAAGCTGAACATCTTAAAAGTTCCTGGTTTCCAGGTAACGAGGATCCACTGGCAATTAATGATTGGCTGAGGGGAGTTAAAAGGTTGACTAACTGGGATACTTGTCCAATGAGCTTCCGCAGCTCACCCATAGCAGTTTTTTCAAGGCTGTTTCCCTCATTGGAAACACCAGAACCGGCCGTCAAATCCATGACCACAAAGTCATAAAGAAACAGAAAAGATGGTCACAAGTGCCCAAAGGTTTACCAATAATCCAAAATAAAGGCACAAACCGAGTAGCCTGATATTATAAAACCCAAATAGAATCCTTGTTAAGTGGGTCTTAAAACTGTATATATAATATATATTTTTATTTATTTATTTATTTATTATTTATTTTTAGGGTTGTGATTCATGTGTCCCTGTTTTTTCCTGTTTTTTCCTGTAGATGGTGCTGTTACATTGTAAATATATGACATATTTTAGCATACACATTTTAACTTGTTTAATGTTTTAACAGTTTTAAGACCCATTTAACAAGGATTCTATTTGGGTTTTATAATATCAGGCTTTGTATATAGTATTTGCATTAATGTACTTATTTTCAGTTATATAACTTACTTATATATATTTTTTTATATATTTTATATGGTTTTAGTACTTATTTTAGTAAGCACAGCACTTTAAACATACTGATTATTTTAATTGAGCTATGGTTTTTAATTGATTCACAGTTTTTATTAGTTGCAAACATTTCAAATTTATATTTAAACTGTCAAGTTTTTGGTTGTGCTGTTTTATCTGATGAAGTTATATGACGAAAATGTTAGGACAACACTTTATGCTACGTTAATTTACTTTGTTTGTAGTGTGTTCACTCGTGGATTTGTGAATTAAACTATCTGTTTTTTAGAACTGGCTACTCGGTTTATGCCTTTATTTTGGATTTTTGGTAAACCTTTGGGCACTTGTGACCATCTTTTCTGAATTTACATATTATTTCCCCAGATACAAAAACTGGGCTAGGCAAGACAGAATTTACATTTCACAAGAACATTTGCATTTAATTAAAGGTCTTGATATGCATCCAATAATTATTTCAGATCATGTACCAGTAATAAGTAAAATAAAAACACATAGTAATGAAATAAAAATGAGACACTGGTAATTTTCCACCTATCTGTTGAAAAGAGTGGAATTTAAGAAATGGGTAGTAGAAATTATTCAGCCGCCATTAGAGAAAATAAAAATTTCTTCTGAAAATATAGCTAGGGAGTGGGATAAAATTAAAGGGGAGTTTAAAAATAGGTTGGAAATAAAAGAAAGGAAGCTATGGATAAGAAAGAACAAGAATTATTTAGAGGGACTGCAAATGTTAAAGTATTGCAGAATAGAGCGCCTCTCACAGAACAAGAAGAGGAGTAATTGCAGAATGCTAAACAGAAAATAAGGGATTACCTTGATAACATGTATGAGTTTAGAAAGATTGCTGTTAAGCAAATGTTTTTGATAATAACTCTAGAGCAAAAAAAATTTAGCGCAATGACTCAGGCAACAGAAAGTAGAAAGGGCTGTTGCCAAGCTTAGGGACCCTATAACAAGGAAGGTAACAAGAGATCCTGTGGAGGTATTAGAAATATTTTGGAAATTCCATGAAAGCTTGTATAAAGCAAAAAAATATGGAAATCAAGAGAAGGAACAGATAGAAATGTTTATGGAAGAATTAAATATGCCAAAGTTAGAGGTAGATGAAACTCAATTACTAACAGTTAGGATAGGAGGAGATGAGATAAAAATGATGATGTATAATCAATCTACAGGAAAGTCCCAGGAATAGATGATATTCCTGTGGAATTTTGGAAGCTAGGAAGGAAAAAACTGATAAAGATCTGGAAAGTTTTGTGTAACTGTATTTTAAAGAGGAGGAGAAGTACCAGCATTCTGGAAGAAAGCCTTGCTAGCTGTAATACTTAAAGAGGGTAAAGATCCATCAGATCCAGCTTCATACTGTCCCATTTCAATACTAAACCATGATTATAAAGTGTTTGTGCCTATAATGGCTAAACAAATGGCAAACATTATGACAAAATTGATAGATATGGAACAATGTGTTTTTTGGAGGGAGGCAAACATCTGACAAAATTAACAGAACAGTGATGATCCAGAGGGAAGCAGAATGTAAGAAAATACCACTGTTGTTGGTGGGTCTTGATGCAGAGAAAGCATTTGACAGAGTAAGCTGGGACATTATGAGCAGGGCAATGGAAGCATTTGCCTTCCCTGATAAAATTATAACGTTAATTAGGAGGATATATAATGGATCGGAGGCGAAATAGCACAAGCAGAAACCCATAATTCAAAGTGGAAAGGGATGGTGATGAAAGAGGGAGGAAGCTCAAGAAATAAGGACAGACTGGGATTTTGGATGAAGATTTTTAAGGAGAATAAAAATTGTCACACAGAATATTATATTCATAAAGTAGCAGAAAGTATTCTAACAACTAAGCAAACACAGGAATGGAGGAAGGAGATTCTGCTAATAGGGATGATTGCAATTATTGTTATAGACAATAGGCAAGGGGGCTGGAATTTATTGGAGGAAAACTGGTAAAAGAACTAAGTTATTGAGAGCAAATAATTAAAGAGGGAAGGGTAATAGAATGGGAAAAGGCCAAGAATTTATTTGGACTGCAGTCTAGGGATTGCCCTCCCTTTCATAGACTGATATCAGAATATAGGCAAAGTGAAAGAAATAGGGGGATCCTAAGCAAAAGACCAGCACTGATAGAGGTTTTAGTAAAATCTAGAACAGTAGTTGCTTTAAAATGGACTAATAAGTAGAGCATACAAAATATTGAATGATAACTATAGGAATCAATTAGGGGAGGTTAGAAAGGATTGGAAAGAGAGACTGAATAAGTAATTCACAAATAACAATGGGATGATATATGTATGTCTCCCAAATATGCAATAAATTCCGGAAGATTTAGGATCTTTGCTTGGAAGTGTTTACATAGATATTTTTATACCCTAAGTAGACTCCAAATACATTTTCCTCAGGTAGACAGAAAATGTTGGAGGTGTGATGGGGAAGAAAGAGGTAACTGGGAACATATTTTGGGGAGTGTAATGAGTTGGCAGACTTTAAAGATTCCCTGCAGACTGCTCTGTCAGAGATACTGGGTGAGCAAATTATTGTAACTAAGGAAATAATTTTTTGAGCTATGATACAGAATCAGAATTGCCTAGACATTGCAAGTCCTTGCTGCGTCTAATTATGGTGGCTGCCAAAAATGAAATTACTACGAAATGCAAATCAAAGTCTAAACCAACTTTACTAGAAGTAGTGGATATAGTAACAGAGAACTTTATTAGAAGTAGTGAATATAGTAACAGAGATAAAATAACTGGAATTGGGTTCTTTAGAAAGGGGTAGGAGCAAATTACATAGGAAAAAATGAGAATTCTGGGAATAATACATGCAGAGGAGCAATGAGGTTTAAAGGAAGGCAGGATTTGAATGAGTTATGTAATGTGTGACTGACAATGACTGGATACATTATAAATGATGTGTAATGTTGACAACTAAAATTATGCCAATATGGTTTGTGATGTATAATGTTTGTAAAAAAAATTATGTCAATATGGTTTGTTTTCATTTATATAAATGTATGATTGCTTATGTCATACGTGATAATGTAATAAATATGTTTCTTGCTTAAAAAAAAGACAGCACATTTACTTGCAATTTTGATTTGCAATATTCCAACTTAAGAAGTACATACATCAAAAACCAATGCAACTCACCATTACAAAATATACTCTTTAAGCATTAAAAAAGAATTAAACACATTTCATATTAAACAGCACAAAATGATTCATTCTATCAAATATTTTAGTCATGAATCTAGAAATATGTCCAAACAGTTATATCTATTGCATTTACATAATGCCGAGATCTTGAAATCAGCCATTCAACCTCAGTAGCATGAACATATGATAATGGACTCACAAAACATGGAATGTAGTGCCCAATCCTTTCCATTGCAATGGAGAACAAAACCATGCCCATAACAGAAATACTTTCAAAGAATACTAGGTAGTCCAAATAACATTTTAAATGCTTCTTCTTACATTTACTTACAACTTCAAAAACTGAGCTCATTGTTTAGCTGTCGGTACAAAATAGTCAGCATCAAAATATGTTCTTTTCTTCCCTCAGCAATATGCTATAACAGTTTTCCACAACAACTATGAAAGCCTTTAGCGCTTGACAAAATATGAATTAAAATGGACTACAGTATTATTTAGATGACTAGTTAGAAGTCCTAAATATGGCACTGACAAAACATAGACACAACCTAATTTTTGAGTAATCCAGTTTTATACAAATCATCAAAGCATCAGAGTAGTCGTTCAACTTACTTTGTACAAAACCAAATGTTAAACCAGTGTTCTTGGGGCTGGTCATAGAACTAACCATCCTGGGGGCTTTGGCACATCTGTATGTCCATCAGGGGGGTAAACTTTATGACCTATCCATTCCACCCTCCCTTTACAGACCTAACTGTATGCCTGGGGGAGGGCATGCAATGGAGATGTGTGGTGTATCACCCTGCCTTCGCATCACCTCAG
The DNA here is from genome assembly GCF_019279795.1 of Protopterus annectens. Classification (NCBI taxonomy): domain Eukaryota; kingdom Metazoa; phylum Chordata; order Ceratodontiformes; family Protopteridae; genus Protopterus; species Protopterus annectens. The sequence goes on from NC_056732.1 coordinate 65,045,608, forward strand.
CCACGTCTCCATCCTATACCCCTCGTAGGCCCTCCTACTAGAGTGTCATCCCCAGCCTTTACCAAAGATAAACACAGTAGGCGGCCATAGGTCCACCAACCCACCCCAGGATGGTAGCACTTATCCCTCCCTGACACTCAGTCAGTCACCCAAGCTGCTAATTGAACCCAGCTCATCTGGGGCGTAGTCAGGACTTTATCCCACTATGCAACCAGAGCAGCTTGATGAGGGGAAAGGAACTTGAGATATGATTGTTAGTTGTTTGGCTTCTCATTTTTATTTCTTTTTTATTTGCCTGAAGACTTTGTACTGCACTGATCTTCTTAACACCCGATAAGGAATAATGTCTCTCCATATAGTGAGATGATTACTGCCCCGATGAGGATGCCATAGGCATAATCAGAGGTGGTGTGAACAAAATAGCAAACTGAAAACTACTGTGGAGGATAATTGGGTACATGTAGCACATGACATGTCTTATTAACAGGTGAACCCTCTATTTTTCCCCTCAGGAAAGTGGCCAGAGTGTACATGGCAAGTATCCTACACACCTAATTATTCATTACTGTGCTTCAAAGTCTTTATAACAATGCCATCAATTACTCCTTCTTTGGGTAAGCATCAGAAATGAACAGTTCCACTTTGCCTGTAAAGGTGGAAGATGTTGAGAGCACAGTGGCTGTTGATGATGATAACAGTCATATTTATGACAGAGCCTAAGGACAGTTGCACACAATCACCATCACACACCCCACAGCAGGTACATAATGTACAGGAAGTGACACAGGCTTACACAGTCAAGTAGATGAGGACACTACATTGCAGGTGGTACAGGGAGGGACCCTACATTACTCAGCACCAGTGTGTTCCCAACCACACCTTCAGGAGGACAGGATAATCTCAGTGGTAGCACTGCACACTGTAACACCTGAACAAAGATGTGCCAAGCATAGGCACATGTCACAGCTGGCTCCTGACACACAAGAAGCATTGGCTGCCCAGCAGCAGATGTGCTGGAACATTGTATAGGCTCAGTCCATTGCCAAAGAGAGTCAGCTTGCACAGATCAGAATACTGAAAGATGAATGAGATGATTTCCCCAGTACATGGAAATGGCAGAGAGTAGAAATAATGCCATGGTCATAGTCGTGCAGTATAGTGACACACACAGCATCCATATCCTTCTCCATGTTTACACTAGTCATGATCTACCAGATTCAGGTAAGAAATAGTGGTGGCAGGAACAAGGAAGCAGTACTGTCCAGATAAGTAAGAGCATAGCAGACCCATGTGATTATCAGGAAAATACTGGAAAAAGTGGGGGGCTCATAACCCAAAAGAAGCCAGGCGACCCTCAACAATATTCATCTGCACATAGCAGAACCTCTCATATGAGATGTCAGTCACGCAGCACTGTGAGATTACTGTCTGTTGGATCATCTGCGTTCGGTAGGACACATCATCATAGCAAGTCAGCATTAAGCTCACATGTCAGCACTTCCTCACTTGTACTGTTGTTAATTAGTACAGCTGTAGTACATTTCATAGACTTGAAAATAATACTAGTGAGACTGGTAGGCCCGTAATTGAGTAGATGGACTACCTTTATATCAGCACACAATAGCAGCTGTTCTTCACACCTTGGGGATGTAAACAGTAGACAGAATCAGCTGAAGAGTCGATGGATCTTTTTTCCTAGATGAGACTTAGCGATTCTCAGCAAACATCCAAGAATATTGTCAAGAAACTGATATTTTTAATTTTGGAAAGTGCCAAATGGACTTAATCCAATGTGATTTCAGGAGGGGCGGTGTGAGGGGGGAAATGGGTGGACAGATGGGAAGATGGATAGGGTAAAGTTGGGTGAGAAGGTTGTCAGGAGAATATTAGGGGAATCCTCAGGGTCAGAGGCAGAGATGCCATTAGAGATGAGCTGAATTGAAAATAGATGATTGATTCTAAGCTTCCTAATGTAACTGAAAAAGAGTTTATGACTGCCATTTGAAATAGCAACACAAATCCACAGCTGACCTTTTATTTACTAATGATCACATTTATAATTTATTTATTTATTTACATATGTTTGCTGGGTTAGTGCACTGATCAATTTCAGGCTCAGGCCAAGTGATACACAAAACGCTTCACAAACAAACAACAGAGAAATGTAACAATAACTTAGTAGTTCAGACTAATTATATAGAAAAAAAACTGTAGACATATACATGCAATCACAGTGCAATGTACAATCAGAGAGCAATCTACAATACATACATTTGTTTCCAAATGGGTCAATCTTCAGTGAATCCTGTGAGAGAAGAAGAGACTCAGAAAGGTGAAGTTAGGTTATACGTCCTGTGTTGAAGCAGGAGCATTTGGCTTTGGTGAAGAAGTGCTTTTTGAGATGCATTCTGAATTTGAAATAAGTGTTGATTGAAGTAGCCCATACCTTTCAACTGTCCAGATTTTTGGGTATAATTTTGGTCTGTCTCTCATAATATCTGCGGTTTTCTGGCAAATCACCAAGGGTTGAAGTAATGACAGACATTTAAGTTTTAGACTTTATATTATTCAGAAAATGCATGCTAACACAAATACTGTTATTCTAGCAACTTTCTAGGTTAATAAGTACAGTAAAACCGGTCCCTATTTTTGGGGGTCTTTGTCCCCATTATTTTAGGCTATGTCCAGATTTCTTGCACTAAGATGTTGAGATGTATGATGACCATCTTTTAGAGATAGTCGGAAGCTTTTCTTTTCATGCATTTTGTTGATATCTTAGTTCCACCATATGAGTTTAGTTTTTAAACCTGCTATTATGATTATGTTGGACAGGTACAGATACCTCAACACATCTATCCAGGAGACAATAAAATTTAGAGGAGTTGGAAGTAGCCTCAGTTGCAATGTTTGCTCTGGATCTATACAATTGCTGATGATCAAGTTGAATATAAACTTAATTTTCTTAATAGGTTAATATCTAATATCTAGTAATAGAACAACAGGTTTTACATCAAATAACGTGGCAGCTAAATTACAGGAAAATATTTCTTTGTAATTTAAACCTCATCTCAACCTCTACATCACAAGCAATCAAAATAATTTATGCTACCATTATTATTATATTATTATACATTAACCAAGGCAGCTTTCTGTTTATATACCTAGTCCATGACACATGCATTGCAATACATTATTCCTTGAAATGTAATCATCCATCAGTTATACTACATCCACAATGGATGGCAGAACCAGAACATTAGTCTTCCACCTTCTATTTATTGCTTTTTTTACAGTCACAATATCTGGCAAAGCATAAACAATTCGAGCAAATATAAACTGTGTGTAAAAGATACCTCTGTATGAAATATAATTTAAAATGATTTTCCAGGTTACCATTAATTTCTTTCCGAAGAAGTGGAGTTTTTAACTAGATTGTTTAATGAAATCTTGGAAAGTGAGAGGATGTCTGAGGAATGGAGAAAAAGTGTTTTGGTACCGATTTTTAAGAATTAGAGTGATGTGCAGAGCTGTAGTAACTACAGAGGGATTAAACTGATGAGTCACAGCATGAAGTTACGGGAAAGATTAGTGGAAGCTAGGTTAAGAAGGGAGGTGATGATTAGTGATCAGCAGTATGGTTTCATGCGAGGAAAGAGCACTACAGATGCGATGTTTGCTCTGAGAGTGTTGATGGAGAAGTACAAAGAAGGTCAGAAGGAGTTGCATTGTGTCTTTGTGGGCTTAGAGAAAGCATATGACAGGGTGCCTAGAGAGGAGTTGTGGTATTGTATGAGGAAGTCGGGAGTGTCAGAGAAGTATGTAAGAGTGGTACAGGATATGTGCGAGGGTAGTGTGACAGTAGTGAGGTCTGCAATGGGAGTGACGGATGCGTTTAAGGTGGAGGTGGGATTACATCAAGGATCAGCTCTGAGCCCTTTCTTATTTGCAATGGTGATGGACAGGATGACAGATGAGATCAGACAGGAGTCCCCTTGGACTATGATGTTTGCAGATGACATTGTGATCTGTAGTGAGAGTAGGGAACAGGTGCAGGAGACCCTGGAGAAGTGGAGATATGCTCTAGAGAGAATAGGAATGAAGGTCATCAGGATTAAGACAGAATATATGTATGTGAATGAGAGGGAGGATAGAAGAATGGTGAAGATGCAGGGAGTAGAGGTGGTGAAGGTGGATGAGTTTAAATACTTGGGATCAACAGTTCAGAGTAATGGTGAGTGTGGAAGAGAGGTGAAGAAGAGAGTACAGGCAGGATGGAGTGGGTGGAGAAGAGTGTCAGGAGTGATTTGTGACAGAGTACCAGTAAGAGTGAAAGGGAAGGTCTACAAGAGGGTAGTGAGACCAGCTATGTTATATGGGTTGGAGACAGTGGCATTGACAAAAAGGCAGGAGTCAGAGCTTGACATGGCAGAGTTGAAGATGTTAAGATTTGCACTGGGTGTGACGAGGATGGACAGGATTAGGAATAAGTATATTAGAGGGTCAGCCCAGGTTGGAAGGTTTGGAGACAAAGCCAGGGAGGCAAGATTACATTGGTTTGGATATGTGCTGAGGAGGGATGCAGAGTATATTGGGAAAAAGATGCTAAGGATGATGCTGCCAGGTAACAGGAAAAGAGGAAGGCCTAAGATAAGATTTATGGATGTGGTGAGAGAGGACATGCAGGTGGTTGGTGTGACAGAGCAAGATGCAAAGGACAAGAAGAAATGGAAACAGTTGATCTGCTGTGGCGACCCCTAATGGGAGCAGCCAAAAGAAGACCATTAATTTCTTTCCGACAAAAACAAAACCAAAATTTTTTTCCAAGTTCCCTGATTCTTCCTATAAAAATCGCCAACATATTGAATTAGGGCTAAACTTAGGTGAAATGGACCCCTAGACTAAACACTCCATGGTGGCCCCCATGCCTATCTAGCTACAGCTGCCTCCCTCACACCACTCCACGTACTGCCAGTAATGTCATCTTGTAGGCGCTGGCTCTGTGGCCCAGAGAGATAAAGTCCTATGATCCAATTACCCAAGCTTGATTAGTGGTTCAGGAAGCTGTAAGGGCTGGAGAGGGGCAGGTGAGAGAGTCATGACTTATGTTGGCATGCTTGCTTGTGAGTGAGGGTTAGGCTGGCTCCTCCCCCTTGTGGGGACCTGGCACTCCAGTGGAGGGACATAAGCTCCTCCCCTAACAACAGGTGGGGAAGGACATAGGTGCATCCAACCAAGCCAGTGAAGTAGCCCTAGTGACAGAATGATAGCAAACCTCTGTATCAGGGGCATAGGTGGTCTCTCTGCAGAGATGTAGAGCCCATGTCACCATCAGGGGGTGGGGTTGGGCAGCATAAATAAAAACATTGTAATGGCCAAAAGGATGATGACTCTATGATCTGCTTTCACTTTGCAGGGGGCAGATGGGGATTGGAACAGCTCTTGACCTGTGAGAAACAAATAGGACAACAGATTGCAGGGAGCTGATGATCAGCAGGCAGCAGTGTGTCAAAACACTTAAAAAATATCACCTTGCAGACCAAATCACATTAGGAGACAGGCTGGAGGGGACAAATCAACAAAGTTGCTGTATATAGATGATGTGGCATCACAAGTAGACTATGAGCAAGAACTTCAGCAAAGGGTAGGGGAATAGAATGCAAAACTGAAAGCACATGGGATGAAACCTGAGTACAGATAAGACAGTTGTAATGGCAGTAAATAGGGGAAATCAGATGAAGCTGAAAATTGAGATAGAAGGGAAAATAGTGGAACAGGTTAATAGCTTCAAGAATCTGGGAGAGGTGGTTGAGGAAAAAAGAAGTCTGAATGAGGAGGCCAAAGCTAGAATTAGAGGGACTGCAGCCAACTGGCACAGAGTGTCAGGGGTAGTGCATGAGAGAAGAATGCCAAAGAAGCAAAAATGTAAGGCATACAAAACAGTGATGCAACCAGTACAGCAATCTAGGCAGTAAACGTAGAGCAGCTGAGGAAGCTAGAAGTGATGGAGATGAAGTGCCTGAGATGTGTGGTAGGATACACACTGTGGGACAGAAGAAGAAATTAAGACATCAGAGCAGAAGCCAAAGTAGCTCCAATTTCAGAGAAGGTCAAAGAGAGCAGATTGTAGTGATTTGAGCACATGTGCAGAAAAGCAGAAGACGATCTGGTGAAGAAGATTTGTGACAGACAGGAAGAAGGCAAAATGAAATAAGGGTGGCTAGCAAAGAGATGGATGGATTGTGTGAGGAAAGACCTGTGACAATCAGGCATAACTGCTGAAGAAGGTAGGAGAGTAGCAAAGATTCAACAGAAATGGGAGCAGTTGACACAACACCCTGAACCCATGTAGAAAATGGGGAAAAGGGATGATGATGATGATCTTGCAGACATCTGCAAGTGAACAAATGCATGCATACACAATTTCCGTCATCCTGCACGTACATGCCAAGCTTTTACAATATATGCTCCTATCAATGAACGAGAGTATCATGCCTAATTATTTTAACAGCTATAATTTAACAGATTATTTTTTCTTCCTTCTTTTCTTTTACACTTCCTATATCTTCCTGCCTCATGCTGTACCACTACTTTCTTGTCATCCTTTTTTCTCTTACTCACTTACAGATCACTTTGATGCTTATCTACCTCCCAAATATTAGTGCCCTGACACTATTTCTACTTTTCTACATTGTACATAGTGTATTTTTGTTACTGACTCTCCATATGTCACTATTTTTCTCTATCCTCTTCTTTCCGTGACAGTCTCACTCTAGCAATTAATTTCTTTGTAATTTTGCCTTTCCTTTGCTATCTCTTGTTCTACTGCCTCTGCATTTTTCTAAACTACATAATTACTGTTCCTTTATCTGCTCTCATGCTTTATACTTTTTGTTAAATTGTTTATTTGTTTAATTGTTGTTTGCTTTTTTGCTTTTTGTGTTTGATTGATTGTTTTGATTTATGGATTTATTGATTGTTTTTTACTGTTTTGATTTATTGATTTATTGATTGTTTTTTACTGTAAGTCAATAGTATGTTAGTGGAGCTTTTCTCCTCGGGCCTCTGCTGAAAATGGACATGTATCCAGCCAGACTAGCCCGGTTAACAAATGTAAAATAAATAAAATAAATAAATAAAATAAACAGCCTTTGAACATTGTGCACCTGTGATGGGAACAAAACTCACAGTCTTTTATCCTTCCGGCATTAAAAGCAGCATCCCATGAGTGCTTGGACAGTCCATGATTACGAATTATTTCTTCCTCTTCAGTGTAGCTATTTTTTGCTGAAGCTTCCAAAAGTAGCCGTGCATGCATCTTTTGCCAGTGCATATTGCAAAATTATATTCAACTTTAGTAGAGTCTGCCTAAAGAATAAATCCACTAATTTGTTCTCAATTGCTGAAGGAACACACTTTCTGCAAAACAAAAAAAGCAATTAAGATGTGACATCTACACTGTTATAAGTGTGAAGATGAGTGAAGGCTGCCAGCCTAGCCAGATAGAATTTTGTAGATAATTCTGTCATTTGTAAATATAAATATAAGCCACAGGCTTGTTCTCTTAAATGGGAAAAGATTGTGTTAAATATGGAACTGCAACATGTAACAACAGTGCACTATACTGTAACAAAGCTGATAAGTCAATTCTTTGATGTCAAAACTCGGAGCCGAGATGTCTAGATAAAGGCAGTCTGCCTATTGTTTTGAGGCCAGAGTTAATGGCTAGAATTTCCATGTATAATTTCTTTTATTGCTCTGGTTCCTGACCAGCTGCAAGATGAAAGGGGGTATTAACCTCTGAGAGCCTGTTAGCATGGGAACCAGAAAGAATGGTGTAATCTGAAATGAGTCAGTGGTACTGTGTTACCAATTTAAGGACAGAAAGAATGAGAGCATTAGAGCATTTATCTTGAGAACAGCCAACATCACCAGCACTGTGTGTATCTATATGTAAGTAGGATTTTAGAACTGTGTTTTCTCTTAGATATAGGTAGGAAATAGGAATGTTACACTAGTTTGTTTTTCTGTGATGTCAGAACTTTTCTGCTGTATTATTTTAAGTATTACTCTGTGATCTCCAAACTCTTGACTAGCACTGTGTAGTAAGAAGTATTGTCTTGTGTTTTTTTTTATTTACTATTAAATATTTTTAAACTTTTCAACTGTGGCTGCTTTGTGTAGAGACAATTTAAGCTCTAAGAGTACATTGCATGTATATAGTGATACCGTACCAAGTTACTCTAAATAAGTCTTGACTGTTTGGTTGCACTTACCATTTGGATAATAATATTGCACAGTATAATTGGACACCCTTTAATAAAGGCCTTTAGTAGCTGATAAATATTAGCTGGATGGTGGCAGTGATTTCTACTGTATAGTCTGGGTAAAAAGGACACAGCTGGAGAACCTGTGCCAGCCTTCCCCAGGAGTATCTGTGTGGTTGTATAAACTCTTATCTCAAAGTGTGTGTGTGTGTCTGTGTGTGTGTGTGTGTGTGTGTGTGTGTGTGTGTGTGTGTGTGTGTGTGTGTGTGTGTGTGTGTGTGTGTGCATGTATATGTGTGTGTATGTCAGCTACTTGGTCAGGGACATGAAGCACTGGTTGGACAGAGAGGGTGCTGGAGATTTTAGCTTGCACACTAGGCTGAGATCTGGACCCTATAGCTGTGCCAGTGGGGAGTATTATTGGGGACCTGGAGAGAAAAGGAGAAACCATCCCCAGACTGATTGTGATCTCTGTGTGCTCTTAAGGGAAATTGTACTTTACTGTGTGTGTATTTATTATCCTTTCCCTATATGGACGCTCCTCACTGGTGTTAGTGGTGAGGATTGAGGCTCCTTGATTGCTGGGCCAGTGCACGGCCTTCACATATTAATTGTTTGGCAGTGGTGGGATATCTACACCACATATTAATTGGTTGGCAAATACTAACTGGCTTGTAGTGGTGTGGGTAGAGTGAATTCCTGTAGCTTGTGTACAGTGATCACTGAAGGTGTTTTGTACTCTAAATCAGCCATGCAGTGAATACTCAGAGTTCAGATCACAATTGTTTTATTTCTTTTGTTAGCTTAGTTAGTCAGGGAGAGCAGGCAGCATATTAGCAGAGGAGTATGGAAAGCTGAGAAGGAGCCAGCTGGCTGAGATGTGCCAGGCTAGGGGACTGGTGCATGGAAACCTGACTAAGGCAGACATGATTGCAGCTTTGGTCACAGCTGCATCAGAAAACAGCAACCAGGAGGATGATCAGACTGGCAGTGGAGATGTATCACCATTAGAGAATGGACAGCTCAACCTTTCTGCAGAGGACTTAAAAATCCATCTGGAGCTAAAGAGACTTAAGTTGGAGGCCAGGTGTTTGGAAATAGAAGCAGCTAAGAGACTGAGATGTCTGCAGGCTGAGGAGAATGAGAAACTGCTATGCCTGAAAGCTGAGGAAAAGGAGAGGCAGAGGCAGCATGAGAAGGAGATGCTGACTCTTTGCCAGAGTCATGGAGGTAATGGGGAAGGGAGTAACTGGACCCCAGAAGCACAAAATGTCAGTAAATTTCTTCCGCAGTTTAAAGAGGGAGATAATTTTGATATTTTCATTCATATGTTAAAGACTGTATTTAAATGGTATGATGTTGACCAAAGGCTCTGGATATGGTTCCTGACCCTCTTACTCCATGGTAAAGCTGTAACCATGTTGTCTAAAATGTCTGACGCTGACTGTTTTAATTATACTACAGTTAAGAACTGTTTGTTAGAATTGTTTAAGCTAACATCTGAAACATATAGGAAAAAGATTCGTGAGCATAGACGCAAGGCAGATGAAAGTGTGTGTGAATATGTTGCTGAACTGACCACTTAATTTCATAGGTGGGTGAGTGGATGTCAGGCCTCCATTTCTGAAGGGCTGGCAGACCTTTTGGTGAGGGAACAAACCCTTAGCACTTTGCCTGATGACATGAGGATCTGGTTAGCTGATAGACAATGTGCTACTTCAGATTAGTTGGGGAAGAAGGGAGACCTATACCTAGCAAACAGGGCATCCCTGCACAGGAAAGGGACCCCCCCCAGTACTACTCATGGGTCTAAAGGAACCCATGGTGGACAGCACAGACTGCCCCAACAGAATCTGCCAGTAGCAGGGGAAGCCACTAGTCCAGGTACATGTCCAGGACCTAGGGTTAAATGTTTTGAATGCAACCAGTGGGGCCATGTGGCATACAGATGTCCATGGAGCAAGGTGGGGAGCAAAAGGTGAGAAAGCCAGTAAGTGGGAAAGACAAAATGCCAATAGTAGGTTGTCGTGAGACAACAGGGATACTAAACTACCATACTGCAGATGTCCTGATAGGGAAGGATTTGAATGAGGCAGTACCATGTGTTTATGCAGTTATACGCAGTCAGGCTAGGAGACAAGCATGTGGGTCTGGTAGCCTGGGAAGACCCAAACAGACTGCATACTTGCAGCTAGGACTGGTGAGGTGGTTACTTCAGGGAGGGAGCTACTCTGTAGCAGTGAGACTGAATGTGAGCCACAGCTGCTTATGGGTACTGATGTTCCCTTGGACAGAGTGACTGCAAAGGTAGATGTGAGTAGTAGTACCCAGGCTGACAGTGGGGCACCACTGTCAGAGGATGCCAGGCTTCCTGTGGAAAGGGAGTTGGGAAGCATTACAAAGAAAGAGTTGAGACAGGCTCAGCTCTCAGACCCTATATTGCAAGGCCTGAGGCAGGTAGCTAGTAAGGCACCTGATGGTCAAGGGAAGGGGGATTCTGTATACTGGGACAAAGGTTTACTGTACAGAGAGTGGACCCCTGAGGGAGGACTAGAAGGTGAGAGAGTACAGCAGTTGGTAGTGCCTAGAGCCTACCATCTGGTGCTTCTAGCCATAACCCATGATATTCCTTTTGCAGGTCATATGGGCATAAAACATACAAAGAGATGTATTATGCAGAACATCCATTGGCCTGGAATTTCCAGAGATGTAACAAGGTACTGCAAGACCTGTGAGCAGTGCCAAAAGGTAGGCAAGGCAGGAGACAAGGTGAGAGCTCCTTTGATGCCTTTGCTTGTGATTGAGGAGCCATTTCAGAGGGTAGCTATGAATATTGTGGGGACTTTCAGTATCCCAAGTTCCACAGGGAAAAAGTATACTCTAGTGGTAGTAGATTATGTTACAAGATACCCCGAGGCAGTGGGTTTGTCCTCCATTGAGTCAGAAAAGGAGGCAAATGCTTTGATAGAGATTTTCAGCAGGGTAGGTTTCCCAAAAGAATTACTGAGTGACAGAGGTGCCAATTTCATGTCAGACCTGCTGGCCTGTCTGTGGAAGTACTGCGGGATGAAGCACCTGAAGACCACCCCCTACCATCCCCAGACTAATGGTCTTGTTGTGAGATTAAACTCTACAATCAAGTCCATGCTACAGGCATTTGCAGACCAGTTTAAGAGGGAGTGGGACAAATATTTGCCCCATCTGTTGTTTGCTTACAAAGAGGTTACCCCTTTGAGTTGCTGTATGGGCATATGGTGAGGGGACGTCAAGATTTAATTCAAGATTAGTGGGATAGTGAGTGTAAACCTTACAAGGGTTTGTTGTGGCATATGTTCTAAACCTCAGGACAAGGCTCAGCGAACTCATGGGCTTGGCCCAGGAGAACCTGGCAGAAGCCCAACAACAAAAAAGGTGTGGTATGATAGGAATGCTCAAGCTAGAGAGTATGCTGTGGGGCAGCTGGTAATGGTTCTCATTCCTGTCAGACACAACAAGCTGCAAGCAGCTTGGGAGGGACACTACAAGGTGGTAAGAAATATAAGTGATGTTAATTACATGGTGGAACTGCTAGGCAGGAGGCAGGGGCACAAATTGTACCATGTTAACATGGTGAAACTTTACCATGATAGGGAGGCCCTTGGTGCTGAGCATTTGCAGTGGATTGCAGGAGGAGTCTGAGGGATATCTGGTGACTGATCTCCTCAGTAAGGCTTGGACTGACACCTCAGTGGAAGGCATAGCAATGTCCCAGCAGCTGTCTCCTGCCCAAGTTCGAGAAATCCGAGCAGTGTTACAGGAGTTTGGGGACATGTTCACTGGGAAACCAGGGTGCACCCACCTGGTTCAGCACCAGGTGATTACAGGACCACAAAGGTCTTTTAGGCAGGCCCCTTATAGGGTGCTTAGAGAGGCAAACAGACTCTGAGGGAGGAGATACAGGAGATGTTGGAACTAGGGGTGATTCAAGAGTCCAACAGTCTCTGGGCCGCCTCAGTGGTGCTGGTGAGTTCTGAGCCCCCAAAGCCTTTCTGTGTTGTAGGGAAGCCTTCTAGCTTATCAGTGGTAGTGGTAAGCACTAGGTAGTCTATCTACCACAAAAGTGGTTTCTGGCCCAGAAATTGTAGTTTATTGGCCATTTGGGCAGTTTTTCCATCTCTTTCAACTTTCTGGTTTAAAAGCCTGTGTTTGCACTTGTTTCCCACCTTTCCTGTAACTAGTCTAGTCCAGATACAGATTTGCTGTATCCATGACTGTTTGTAAGCTTCTTAGACCCCAAGCCTTTCTGTGTTGGAGGGAAGCCTTTTAGCTTATCAGTGGGAGTGGTAAGCACTAGGTAGCCTATCTACCACAAGAGTGGTTTCTGGCCCAGAAACTGTAGTTTATTGGCCATTTGGGTAGTTTTTCCATCTGTTTCAACCTTCTGGGTTAAAAGCCCACGTTTGCACTTGTTTCCCACCTTTCCTGTAACTAGTCTAGTCTAGATACAGATTTGCTGTATCCAGGACTGCTTGTAAGCTTCTGAGCCCCCCAAGCCTTTTTGTGTTTAGAAGGAAGCCTTCTAGCTTATCAGTGGGAGTGGTAAGCACTAGGTAGCCTATCTACCACAAGAGTGGTTTCTGGCCCAGAAATTGTAGTTTATTGGCCGTTTGGGCAGTTTTTCCATCTCTTTCAACTTTCTGGTTTAAAAGCCCATGTTTGCACTTGTTTCCCACCTTTCCTGTAACTAGTCTAGTGCAGATACAGATTTGCTGTATCCAGGACTGTTTGTAAGCTTCTGAGCCCCCTGAAGCCTTTCTGTGTTGGAGGGAAGCATTCTAGCTTATCAGTGGGAGTGGTAAGCACTAGGTAGCCTATCTACCACATGATCCAGGTACAGATTCTTAGTTTTAGCACTTCACTTTGCTTATTCGTGCGCAGCACTTATTCAGAACTTGTTAGAATTAAATAAGCTACAAATTACTACAGCACTCAACCTTCCTCTTTACCTAGAGGAAAACAGTTTTTGCACTCACGTTCCTCACTTGCTTAGAGAAAAACAGCTCTTATACTCACTTTCCTCACTTGTCTAGAGGAAAGTAGTTTTTTCTTCAGGCATGTCCAAGGGCCAGCTCCAGTGTTCTCTCCTGTCTATCTGATGAATATGGGTATCTTGGGACAATGTAGCAATTGCCTCATGTACACAGACAACCGTCTCCTCCTACCACCCAACACACCACAACATGTGAGAGATGCACTTATCTAGCCAAACTGGAGGTAAAGCTCTCTCCAACCAAGACTGAACTTGACAGTCAAGAGAAGAAGGTAAACACTTGCACCACACCACATTCATCACATAGTCCCATTAAACCTACACCACCAAAATCCACACATAGAAACACAAAAACATTCACGGAGGCTCTCAGACCCTATATTGCAAGGCCTGAGGCAGGTAGCTAGTAAGGCACCTGATGGTCAAGGGAAGGGGGATTCTGTATACTGGGACAAAGGTTTACTATACAGAGAGTGGACCCCTGAGGGAGGACTAGAAGGTGAGAGAGTACAGCAGTTGGTAGTGCCTAGAGCCTACCATCTGGTGCTTCTAGCCATAACCCATGATATTCCTTTTGCAGGTCATATGGGCATAAAACATACAAAGAGATGTATTATGCAGAACATCCATTGGCCTGGAATTTCCAGAGATGTAACAGGGTACTGCAAGACCTGTGAGCAGTGCCAAAAGGTAGGCAAGGCAGGAGACAAGGTGAGAGCTCCTTTGATGCCTTTGCTTGTGATTGAGGAGCCATTTCAGAGGGTAGCTATGAATATTGTGGGGACTTTCAGTATCCCAAGTTCCACAGGGAAAAAGTATACTCTAGTGGTAGTAGATTATGTTACAAGATACCCCGAGGCAGTGGGTTTGTCCTCCATTGAGTCAGAAAAGGAGGCAAATGCTTTGATAGAGATTTTCAGCAGGGTAGGTTTCCCAAAAGAATTACTGAGTGACAGAGGTGCCAATTTCATGTCAGACCTGCTGGCCTGTCTGTGGAAGTACTGCGGGATGAAGCACCTGAAGACCACCCCCTACCATCCCCAGACTAATGGTCTTGTTGTGAGATTAAACTCTACAATCAAGTCCATGCTACAGGCATTTGCAGACCAGTTTAAGAGGGAGTGGGACAAATATTTGCCCCATCTGTTGTATGCTTACAAAGAGGTTACCCCTTTGAGTTGCTGTATGGGCATATGGTGAGGGGACGTCAAGATTTAATTCAAGATTAGTGGGATAGTGAGTGTAAACCTTACAAGGGGTTTGTTGTGGCATATGTTCTAAACCTCAGGACAAGGCTCAGCGAACTCATGGGCTTGGCCCAGGAGAACCTGGCAGAAGCCCAACAACAAAAAAGGTGTGGTATGATAGGAATGCTCAAGCTAGAGAGTATGCTGTGGGGCAGCTGGTAATGGTTCTCATTCCTGTCAGACACAACAAGCTGCAAGCAGCTTGGGAGGGACACTACAAGGTGGTAAGAAATATAAGTGATGTTAATTACATGGTGGAACTGCTAGGCAGGAGGCAGGGGCACAAATTGTACCATGTTAACATGGTGAAACTTTACCATGATAGGGAGGCCCTTGGTGCTGAGCATTTGCAGTGGATTGCAGGAGGAGTCTGAGGGATATCTGGTGACTGATCTCCTCAGTAAGGCTTGGACTGACACCTCAGTGGAAGGCATAGCAATGTCCCAGCAGCTGTCTCCTGCCCAAGTTCGAGAAATCCGAGCAGTGTTACAGGAGTTTGGGGACATGTTCACTGGGAAACCAGGGTGCACCCACCTGGTTCAGCACCAGGTGATTACAGGACCACAAAGGTCTTTTAGGCAGGCCCCTTATAGGGTGCTTAGAGAGGCAAACAGACTCTGAGGGAGGAGATACAGGAGATGTTGGAACTAGGGGTGATTCAAGAGTCCAACAGTCTCTGGGCCGCCTCAGTGGTGCTGGTGAGTTCTGAGCCCCCAAAGCCTTTCTGTGTTGTAGGGAAGCCTTCTAGCTTATCAGTGGTAGTGGTAAGCACTAGGTAGTCTATCTACCACAAAAGTGGTTTCTGGCCCAGAAATTGTAGTTTATTGGCCATTTGGGCAGTTTTTCCATCTCTTTCAACTTTCTGGTTTAAAAGCCTGTGTTTGCACTTGTTTCCCACCTTTCCTGTAACTAGTCTAGTCCAGATACAGATTTGCTGTATCCATGACTGTTTGTAAGCTTCTTAGACCCCAAGCCTTTCTGTGTTGGAGGGAAGCCTTTTAGCTTATCAGTGGGAGTGGTAAGCACTAGGTAGCCTATCTACCACAAGAGTGGTTTCTGGCCCAGAAACTGTAGTTTATTGGCCATTTGGGTAGTTTTTCCATCTGTTTCAACCTTCTGGGTTAAAAGCCCACGTTTGCACTTGTTTCCCACCTTTCCTGTAACTAGTCTAGTCTAGATACAGATTTGCTGTATCCAGGACTGCTTGTAAGCTTCTGAGCCCCCCAAGCCTTTTTGTGTTTAGAAGGAAGCCTTCTAGCTTATCAGTGGGAGTGGTAAGCACTAGGTAGCCTATCTACCACAAGAGTGGTTTCTGGCCCAGAAATTGTAGTTTATTGGCCGTTTGGGCAGTTTTCCATCTCTTTCAACTTTCTGGTTTAAAAGCCCATGTTTGCACTTGTTTCCCACCTTTCCTGTAACTAGTCTAGTGCAGATACAGATTTGCTGTATCCAGGACTGTTTGTAAGCTTCTGAGCCCCCTGAAGCCTTTCTGTGTTGGAGGGAAGCATTCTAGCTTATCAGTGGGAGTGGTAAGCACTAGGTAGCCTATCTACCACATGATCCAGGTACAGATTCTTAGTTTTAGCACTTCACTTTGCTTATTCGTGCGCAGCACTTATTCAGAACTTGTTAGAATTAAATAAGCTACAAATTACTACAGCACTCAACCTTCCTCTTTACCTAGAGGAAAACAGTTTTTGCACTCACGTTCCTCACTTGCTTAGAGAAAAACAGCTCTTATACTCACTTTCCTCACTTGTCTAGAGGAAAGTAGTTTTTTCTTCAGGCATGTCCAAGGGCCAGCTCCAGTGTTCTCTCCTGTCTATCTGATGAATATGGGTATCTTGGGACAATGTAGCAATTGCCTCATGTACACAGACAACCGTCTCCTCCTACCACCCAACACACCACAACATGTGAGAGATGCACTTATCTAGCCAAACTGGAGGTAAAGCTCTCTCCAACCAAGACTGAACTTGACAGTCAAGAGAAGAAGGTAAACACTTGCACCACACCACATTCATCACATAGTCCCATTAAACCTACACCACCAAAATCCACACATAGAAACACAAAAACATTCACGGAGGCTCTCAATAATAATCTGCTTAAGCAACAGATGCCTTCAAAGCAGAAACGCAAGCAACCTCCACCCCCCAACACAACCCAAATGACACATAGCCCACACACTCAGTGTGCCAATAAACCACAGCCCATAAGGCAAAACAACGTACCCAACACACTAGTCATAGGTAACTCTATAGTCAGGCACACTGAGGTCCCACTCACCAGGCTAAACAAGGAGAAGATTACTGTCAGCTGCCTGTCAGGTGGCAGGATCCGCCACATAACCCACGCACTCTGGTCACTCCACAAGTACAAATATAACTCTGTCATTGTCCATGTTGGTGTGAATGACCTGAGGCGTACTTCCCTGGACTATATGAAAAGAGAAATGGAAGAGCTCTCTGATCTTGTAGCCCAGGCAGGTATGACCTTAGCCCTGAGCAGCATCCTTCCATTGCACAGAATGATACCGCAGTACAAGGACAAAATGATTGACTTCAACACTTGGCTAAGCTTCTGATGTCATTCTAAGGGGATCCAGTATCTGTCTGCCTGGGATGACATGGTCAACAGACCATGATGCTTTGCCAGAGATGGCCTGCACCTATCGCACCTAGGATTCCGGATACTGGCTAAGGGTCTTGACGCCCCTATAGTGCCTTTTTTTAGGCAAGGTTCAAATGACAAAGTCACCACCATAACAGGAACAAGCAAGCTAAAACTGAGGATAATGCTACTCAGTGCTAGAAGTCTAAATCTCGCACTTACTCGAGGTACTCCTTAAAATGGAGAACATCGATATCTGTGCAGTAACTGAGACCTGGTTCAAGGCTCTAGAGAGCACCCCTGCATTACCAAGCTATAACTCAAACCACACTTTTCGGCCATCTAACCTGGACCAGAGCACCAAAGACAGAAGTGTGTCCATATTCATTAAAGATATCCACACCTCCAGGCTAGTTGCGCAGCATACTCCATCCGAAGTTATCCAAATGCAACTAACTCTGGGCAAAACTGCAATCCAAATTGTAGCTTGCTACAGATCCCCCACCATGCCCCAGGATTCCCACTCCTCTTTTCTTGATATATTAGAAAATATTAGGGTTCAACCAAACACCCTAATAATGGGTGATTTCAACTACACCACCATTAACTGAGAAAACTACTCATGTACCAACTCCTTCGCTCAACGCTTTCTGGAATTCATAAATTCCAGTGCCCTAGCTCAACTTATCCACACCCCCTCCAGGGACAAGAATATCCTAGACCTTGTCATTACCAACATGAGTGACCGGTGTTCCACACCCGAAGTCATCTCCTCATTGGTCATATCTGACCATAAGCTAATCACCCTAGATATCCACATCCCACCCCCACCCACCATTAAGGAAACCACAGTAAAAAATTTCTCCAAAACCAACTTCATGCTTCTTAAGACAGAAGTGGAGAACTTCATGACACTAATGCAGATGGACAATACAGTTATGACTTCTGAATCCTACACAAATGCACTCTATAAGCACTTACACGAGTACATGGATTGTGCTATCCCAAACAGAACCAAGATGCTATCCTCCAAAAAAAGGAAGCCAATCTGGTGGTCCCCTGCCATAAACAAACTTTACAACAGAAGGAAGGAACTGTTGCAAAAGAGAGTAAAATCCCAAGAGTGGAGGAGCTCCCTGGTCAGCCTCAGTAAGAAGCTGAAATCCCTTATAAGATCCTCCAAAGCTAGCTACAAAAATAATATCACCACTGATTCTAAGGGCAACCACAAAGCATTCTATAGCTATGTCAAGAATCCCAGTGGCAACACCCAGATCTGCTCTGAGTTACAGCACAATGGCACGAAAATTAAAGAACCAACTGATATTGCCAACATCCTGGCAGATAGGTTCAGTGCTAACATTTCCCCCCTCTCACCCCCTAAAGGGCCCATATCTATACAGGAAGATTACAGAGTCCCTGTAATCACATTTATGTGGGTAAAAGCTGCACTCTCTAAAACCAAAAATACAGTATCCATGGGACCGGACTACATCCCAGGCTGCGTTTTACACAAACTTCAGAATGAACTGGCTCCCCACCTAAGCACCATGTTCAATCATAGTCTCACAACAACAGTTATCCCACTCCACAAAGGGGGAGCCACCACTGATCCTGGGAACTATCGCCCTATTAGCCTGACAAGCCTGGTCTGCAAGGCCATGGAATGTATCATCATGGAACTCACAAACAAAGACATTGGTAACATCCAAACTCTGGACCCCACCCAGTTCTGGTTTGTGAAAGGCAGATAATGCCTTCTGAACCTGATCGACTTCTTTGAGGCAGTCACCAATGCCGTAGATGAAGGTAAGGTATTTCACACAGCCTATCTTGACCTCGCCAAGGCTTTCAACACCATCCCCCTTTCTGGAATTATAGCTAAACTCACTAAACTAGGTATAAATCCCTACATTACAAGATGTGTTGCCAACTGGCTCACTGACAGAACCCACACTGGAAAAGTTTCAGACTCCAAATCTGACTTCAAACCAGTGGCAAGTGGAGTACCACAGGGTTCAGTCCTGGGACCTCTCCTGTTTGGCATCTATTTCTGTGAAGTACAGGCTAACACAGAAGGCCTCTGGCTAATGAAGTTCACAGATGACTGCAAACTAGGAGCCATAGTCGAGTCCCCAAATGATGTGGACATCCTACAGCAGGGCCTCACTGAGACAGATGCCTGGTGCCAGAGGCATGGCCTCAAGCTCAATGCCAAAAAGTGCATTGGCATCCCCTTTGGTAAAAACTCTGTACCCATGAACTACCACATAAACAGCAGACAATTTAATGCTGAATGTGTGATAAGAGACCTTGGGACCCAGGTGGACAGTAGTCTCTCCTTTGATAATCACATCTGCACAGTAGTCAGGAAATCAATTGTATCAATTGTTCACTGATGAATCTCAACTACATTTTAACCATGTTTAATATATGTCATCATATTTTAAAATTGTACTATGCTCTACAGCTGTTTTACATCTGTTTTCTTCTTGTCTTGCGTCCTTAACTGGACTAATGTCTATATTTAAATGCTATGTTATTTTAACTGTGTACTGCAAATAATACTTAATGTGGAGCTTTTCTCCCCGGGCCACCGCTGAAAATGGACCTGTGTCCAGTCGGACTCTCCTGGTCAACAAATGTAAATAAATAAATAATTCCAGTGTGGCAACTAAGGATATGGGGAAGGGATCTACTTTGATATATCGAAAGACCACAATCCTGAGCATTATTTTCGTGAGATGAAAATAATGAAACTTAAAATCCCGAACCACAGACTCCTCCCAACAGCTATATATATATATATATATATATATATATATATATATATATATATATATATATATATATATATATATATAGCTGTTGGGAGGAGATATATATATATATATATATATATATATATATATATATATATATATATATATATATATATATATACCAGCTCTGGGATTGCACTAGTGGAGAAAATGGTATATTTCCCCATGATGTGCAAGTGTTTACTTGCCCTGGGAAAAAGTTTGTGGTTCAAGATTTTAAGTGGTCTTTCCATATATCAAAGTAGATCTATGGGAAGAAACTAAAGAAAAGATAATACAACAACTGAGAAAATGGAAGCTTTGTTATATGGATATCAATAGTAAGATGCAAGCAGTTAAATGTTTTTAGTCCTTTTATTGTTATACACAGGTAAGGCATATTTTTACTAACCAGAGAAGTTGCAGATAGCAATTAATAATGAATTGAAGGATTTTATCTGGGAGATCAAACTGGTAAGATTAAAGTGGGATAACGCTGATTCTTCCAGTAGAACAAAGTGGATTGGGATAACTTGATTTGAAGGGGTATTTCAGAACAACACAGTTAAGGCTTCTGTACATAACACAAGTAGAAAATTATAATTCAAAGTGGAAGGAATGATGGTGAAAACGGGGAGCTCAAGAAACAAGGAGAGACTGGTAATTAGGATGCAGACCTTTAAGAAGTATAGCAATAATCACACAGAATATTATATTCATAAAGTAGCAGAAATTATTCTAAGAACAAAGCCAACATGGGAATGGAGAAAGAAGATTTTGACAAATAATTAAGGACACAGACAATAGGCAAGAGGGGGCTAGAATTATTGGAGAAAACTGGCAAAGGAACTAAGATATTGGAAGCAAATAACTAGAGAGGGAAAGGTAATAGAATGGGAAGATGACAATATTTTATTTGGAATGTAAGTTAGAGATTGCCTTCCCCTATCAAGGATTGATATTAGAGTAGAGGCAAAGAGAAAGAAATAGGGGTTCCTAAACAAAAGACAAGCACTGGCAGAATTTTTAGTAGAATCTAGAACAGAAGGTAGCATTAAAAAAAGAATAATTATATGAGCATATAAAATATTGCATGATAAGTATAAGAATCAATCAGAGGAGGTTAGAAAGTATTGGGAAGAGAGACTGGATAAGCAATTCACAAAGAAACAATGGGGGATATATGTATGTCTCCCAAATATGCAACAGATATGAGCTATGCAATGTTCGACTGACAATGATTGGATAGATTGTAAGTGATGTATAATGTTTGCAACTACAATTATGTCAGCATGACTTATAATGTGTAATGTTTCTAGGTAGAATTGTATCAGGATGGTTTGTTTTCATTTATATAAATGTAAGATTGTCTGTGTCATATGTGATAATTTAATAACAATGTTTCTTGTTTTATGAAATAAAAAGAAATGCAGAGTACAAATAGCTATGCTACAGGAGACACATTCTGAAATAAATGAGCATGTGACTTTGATAAAGAAAGGATTTCAGGATGGTTATTCAGTGGAATATCTAGGACAAAGGAAAAGTGGAGAACTTACCTTAAATGTCATAGGTGCTCCAGTAGTGATGGAAGTGGAAAAAAGATAACAACACTAGATTGGTAGTGGTAAGGGGCTATTGGCAGGAGAGGAGGATATGCTGGCATGTATTTATATTTCGCATGAAAGAGCTACTCTGGAGCTTAAAATAATTGTGGGAGAAATATTTAGCTTTCAGCAGGGAATATTGCATATAGGTAGAGACTGGAATTTGATTTGCAACAGTGAGGATGTATCTGTGGGGACTAGAAAGGGAATATAACAAAAGTGGGTATATTTTTGAAGGAATTTATGAAAGTTGGTATGGAAGATGTGAATTCAGTAGTAGGAGCTCAGAGAAAATGTACATATTATTCCACAAGGTACAAAAACTAGGCTAGTCTAGACAGAAATTATATTTCACAAGGGCATGTACATTTAATTGAAAGTTTTGATATGCATTCAATAAGTATTTCAGAAATTGTGCCAATAATAACTAAAATAAAAATGCAGGATAATGAAATAAAAATGAGACACTGGCTCTTCCCTACTTATATGTTAAACAGAGAGGAATTTTAGGAATGGGAAAATAGTGGAGATTATTTGGGATTTATTAAGGAAGATAGAAATTTCTTTAGAAAACGTAGCTAGGGAGTGGGCTAAAATGAAAGCGGAGTTTAAAAATAGGGTAGCAATAAAAGTAAAAGAAATACAGTTGAGAATTAACAAGAAATATTTAGAGGGACTGGCAAAGGCTGAAGTATTGCAGAGTAGGTGGAATCTCACATAATAAGAAGAGGTGCAACTGCAGAGTGTTAAAGAAAAAATAAGGGACTACCTTGATAATATGCGTGAGTTTAGAAAGATTGCTGTTAAGCAACTGTGTTTTGATGATATCCCTAGAGCATCAAAGCTTTTGGCATAACAGCTCAAGTAACATAAAGTAGAAATTGTTGCTAAGTTAAGGGAGCCTATAACAAGGAAAATGACAAGAGATCCTGTAGAAGTATTAGAAATATTTCAGAAATTTTATGAAAATCTGTATAAAGCAGAGAAATGTGGAAATCAAGAAAAGTAGAAATAGAAATGTTTATGGAAGATTTAAATATGCCAAGGTTAGAGATAGATGGGGCTCAATTACTAACAGTTAGGATAGGATAAGATGAGATAAAAAGGGTGATGTATAACCAATCTACAGGAAAGTTTCCTGGAATAGCTGGTATTCATGAGGAAATTTGGAAGCTAGGAGGGAAGAAAGTGATAAAGATCTGGAAGGTTTTGTTTAACAGAATTTTAAAAGAACCACCAACATCATGGAAGAAAACTGCGGTGACTGTAATACCTAAAGATGGTAAATACCCATCAAATACAGCTTCATATAGGCCCATTTCAATTGCAAACCATAATTATAAAGTATAATGTCTAAAAGAATGGAAAAGGTGATGCCAAAATTGATAGATATGGATCATTGTGGTTATTTGGAGGGGAGGCAAACATCTGACAAATTAATAGAACAATGATCAAGAGGGAAGCAGAATGTAAAAAAATACCACAACTGTTGGTGTGTCTTGATGCAGAAAAAGCATTTGACAGAGTAAGCTGGATTTCATGAGTAGGGGAATGGAATCATTTGCATTCCCTGATACAATAATAAGGTTAATTAGGAAGCTATATGAGAAATCAGAAGCTAGAGGTGATGGAAATGAAGTGCCTGAGAAAGGTGGGAAGATGCACAATGTGGGACAGATGAAGAAATGAGGACATAAGAGCAGAAGCCAAAGTAGCTCCAATTGCAGAAGAGATCAAAGAGAACAGATTATGGTAGTTTGGGCACATGTAGAAAAGCAGAAGACAATCTAGTGAGGAAGATTTGGGACAGACAAGAAGAAGGCAAGAGGAAGCAAGGACATCCAGCAAAGAGGTGGATGGATTGTGTGAAAGAAGATCTGCGACAAGCAGGCATGAGTGTTGAAGAAGGCAGGAGTGTGGCACTGAACAGAGAGAGTTTGCGACAGTTAACGGGATACCCCGACCCCATGTAGAATAAATGGGAAAAAGGGGGCTGATGATTATGATGATGATATGAGGAATCAGATGTGAAAATCAAAATGGGGCTGGTTCCTCTCTGATACATTCTGTTTTAACAGAGGAACTATCCAGGGGTGTCCTCTTTCCCCTTTGTTATTTGCATTATATTTAGATCCACTGGCAAAGAAAATAAAGGACTTAGAAATTCAAGAATATAATTGGTACGATAATCAAGAAGTAAAGTTGGTTTTATTTACAGATGATATTATTTTGTACCTGATAAAACCAGAAAAGGATATTTTTGAGACAGTTTCAAATCTTTTTTAGGATAAAAATTTCTAAAGATAAAACAAAGGCAATAGTGGTAAACTATGTACCCACATACAAACTGGTTCACCAATACCTTGGGACTTGATAAAATTAACTACTTAAGAGTACGGGTTAAAAAGGTTTCTTTTATGGCAGGTAAGCATATGTGGAAAGAGAATAAACAAAAGATAATACAAAACTTGAGAAACAGAAAGCTCTGTTTTATGGATATGCATAGCAAGATACAGGCAGTGAAAATGTTTTTAGTCTCTTTAGTTTTATACACAGGTCAGGTATATTTTATCAGCCAGAGAAGCTGTGGATGGCAATTAATAAAGAATTGAGGGGGAGAGGGCAAGAGTCAAGTGGAATAAGTTGATTCTTGCAATAGAACAAGGTAGTTAGGGATTATTTGATATGAAGGGATATTTCATAGATACACAGTTAAGGTTCCTATACATAGCACAAACAGAAAATTACAATTCAAAGTGGAAAGAGATAGTGTGAATGGGGGATTCAAGTCATAAGAAGAGACTGGGATTTTGGATGCAGATCCTTAAGGAGAATAACAATAACCATACAGAATATTATATTAATAAAAATAGCAGAAATCATTATAAAAACTAAGCCAACACACTAATGGAGAAAGTATATCTTGCTAATAAGGATGACTGCAATTAGGGGTACACAGAATAGGCAAGAGGGGGTTGGAGTTCACTGGAGGAAACTGTAAAAGGAACAAAGGTATTGGGAACAAATAATTAAAGAAGGACATGTAATAGAATGGGAAGAGGCCAAGAATATATTTGGACTGCAGGCTAGAGAGTGCCTTCCCTGTGAAGGATTGATATCAGAGAATAGGCAAAGAGAAAGAAATAAGGGGATCCTAAGTGAAAGACCAGTGTTGATAGTTTTTGGTAGAATCTAGAACAAAAGTTGTTAAGAAAGGGATAATTAATAGAGCATACAAAATAGACTTTAAAATTTCCCTGCAGACTACCCTGTCAGAAATACTGGGCAAACAAACTGATGTAGCTAAGGAAAGGATTTGATTTTTTTTTTTTTTAGCTGTAATACAGATTCAGAATTGCCTAGACATAGTAAGGCCTTGCTGAGTTTAATTCTGATGGCTGCTAAAAAGAAAATATTAGAAAATGGAAATTAAAGTCTAAACCAATCACGCTAGAAGTAGTGAGTATAGTAACAGAGATAAAATAATTGGAAGTGGGATCTTTAGAAAAACGTAAGAGAAAATCACATAGAAAAATGGAAATTGTGGGAACAATACATGCAGAAAAATATTTTAGAGGAGGAATGAAGTTGAAAGGAATGCAGGAATGGAATGAACTATGTAATGTTTGATGGACAATGAGTTACTAGAAGATTACATGTGACAAATAATATTTGCTACTGAAAATATATCAATATGGTCTGTTTTCATTTACATAAATGTATGATTGTCTATGTCATAAGTGATAATTAAATAAAGATGTCTCTTGTTTAAAAAAAATAACAAAATCCACATAAGGTCTTTGTCGATGAAATGTCTTCCATTGTTCCATAGGGAAATGCTTGAGTGACAGAGCCTGACTAGAAGAATCAAGAATACATTGGACTTAAACCAGAGACTGGTATTGAGGGATCAAAATGATCAGGAAGAAAACCATCAACAATGCAAATTTAGCAAATAAATGACAGAACTGTAAAGCATCAATCCCTTTAGATACAATTTAGACATGAGAATTATGGTTCTACAGGAAGTGATTGAAACAGACTGGAAGTTTGTTGACTTTGTTAAACTGATAGAAGACCTGTAAAGTCTGAACCCCGCTTTATGTCATTAATGTTTAGAAGGACACCGAAGGGACTGAAGAAGTTACTGTAAGTAAAACAGTTTTTGGCTTTTTATTATTTATGTAAAATTTCATTATTTAAATGGTATGTTATATTGTAAAACAGTCCTGCATAGTATGCAGTAAGAGTTATTTTAAACGTCTAGTGAATGGAGTTTTATCAGTGCCCCCTATATCTGCTAGTGATATTAAATTAAAAAAGTACTTTTTTCTAAGTTGTAATGTGCCCAGGCTTTACAGTGCAACAAGGTAAAGGCTGGAAAGAAGTGAGTTAAAGGTAATATAATGTGATCTTGTACTACTGTGGGATTTGCAAAAAGTATATTAATCATATCATATGTACTATTAAATGGTAATAATTTCCTTCTGTTTTGTAGAGTTGGATGTCTGGCTAATGTCCTTAGTTTAAGCTATAGAAGTGTTTTTAAGCAAGTAGGTTTGAAAAGTAAGAGAAAATGAAGAAAGACATAAAATGGTAGTTCTTCCTTGCATTTGCATATTTTCTCGCTTTTTTCCATTGCTTTTAGTTGGAGACAAGGAGACTGCATTTGTATGCAAATAATTATAAGAGGTCTGAACAGTGTGTTTTAAGTAAAGTCTACAAGAGTGCATTCTTATTTCTGCAAAATTATTAGTTGTTTTTTTTTTTTCATTAGTACCTGATTAAGATGGAAACAAGCCTGTAGGTGCAAGCAATTAATCGTAAGAGGTCTATCAAAATATTGTATTCAGAATGATAACTACAATGCACAATTCAATTAGCATTTAAAGGAATATTGGAAAGGAGTTCAGTGAAACTAAACAAAGCTTGAAACTGTAAGAAATGAATACTTATACAAGTAAGTAGTTGCCTCCCTGACAGTTTTAATACTTTGATACATTAAATATAACAGCACCATTAAGTTTATATATTCTTTAAGGGTAGATCGAGTGGCCTCCGAAAGACATGCGTGAATGGGCGTGCCTTCGCTGAAGGTTGGGCATCAGGCTGGCAACTCAGCACCATAAAAATATACTGCCAATCATTAGTGGACCGGAGTTCCGCTGTGGTGACCCCCTAACCGGGAAAAGCCAAAAAGACAAACAACAATTCTTTAAGGGTAGACAGTGCTTTTTTCTTAATACTAAAATATCATATTTACTGAAAGCATACACATTGTTGTTCCCATCTTAGACAGGAATAGAAATAATACAAGAACAGATAGCAATCTGTGTAAGGGTGAACACAGGCTCTAACATGTGCTTTAATATGGTAACCCTATCTTTAGAAGAGGTAATGCCTGTGGGTTCAGCTATCAATTTGGATACCTGCTCCTATTTAGAAGAGTAAATTCATTTTCTGGAAAGTATACATTGCTTTTTGTGTTTTCTGTGAGTTAAATGAGGATTTTTTTTTTTGAGTATTTTCATTGAAGAGAAAAGTCCGGGGGAAGTGACATGGGTTCAAACAGAGATGAGAAGAAGCAATTATATACAATATCAGCATGCCAAACATTAGTGTATGTATGTATGCATGTAAGCTGCAAAACATATATTCAAAAGAAATGTCATGTATAATATATGGGAGAAATAGCTTTTTATCAAAATCGCTGCTCTATCAATATGAACATAGAATGTAAATGGCCTTACAGGTATATACAGAAGCAAACTATATTGAATTTTATTAGGCGGTATAGGATGGAAACAGCAATGTTACATCGGATGTATTTGGATGGAAATAAGTACATAAAAGGATTTCAATGTGTATCTTCAGCAAAATATCAGGGACAAAGGAAAAGGAAAGCAGAAATAATGCTAATTGCAATATGGGCTCCAAAAGTGATAGAAGAGTAAAAAAGACAATGATGGCAGATTTTAAGCAGTAAGGGATTATATGTGAGGGAGGAGGATTATGCTGGCATGACTTTATATTCCACTTTAAACTACTATTATGGAACGTAGGAGAAATTTATGTGAAACAATAAGCTTTCAGCAGGGAATATTATTTATTGGCAGGGCATGGAACCTGATTTAATTGTTAGGCTAACACACTCAAGTGCGCTAGCCATTTTATAGCATTTACTGTTTGTTACTGTATCCTTTTCTCCTTTCTCTGTAAAAAAAGACAAAAAAAAACAAAAAAATATCCTTGTTTTCCCGCTTTTCTGAACTAGAATAGTCCATTCTTCAGATTTTGCTGATCTCTGGGCTTTGTCTTAGTTCCTGTGCTATCCATATCCTTATATGGATAAGAGGAAGCTTATTTGTTCACCAATGGGAGTGGGGAGCACTGAGCAACCTATTTGTCCCTAGAGGATTGGTTCCAGCCCAGCAACTTGTAGTTTATTGGCCATTTTGGGTCAATTCCTGGCTCTTTTCAACCCCCTGCTATAAAGCCTGTTTTTGCGCGCTTTAGCACAAATTAGCGCAAAGTTGCTCATAGAGCAGCATAGGGCAGCGTCGGTTAATCAAGTTTAAACTATTTCTGGCTCCGTAAAGGCTGCTCTTCAATTTTTCCCTTAGAACTGTTCTACTTGCAATCTAAACAGCCTATAGTCTATCTGAAAAGCTCAGCACTTGCTCCTAAAGCATTTTTTATACAGGTAAAGCACTCTTAAACAAAAGAAAGTACTTCATTCACCTAAATTCCCTTGAGTACCCATTTCCCTATAGGTCCTTTCTGACTCAGTTACACAGCAATCTTTTTCACTATTTCTAGCATGTCGAAGGGTCAGTTGCTGGCGTCCTCTCCTGTTCAGCTGGTGAATCTGGGAATCTTGAGGCAATGTTACAATTGCCTCATGTACACAGACAACCCTCTCCTCCTCCCAACAAATACAAATATATGCGAGAGATGCAACTATATAGCCAAACTGGAGGCTGAGCTCTCTCAATTCAGTACTGGCAAGACCAGTCAGGAGGAGCAGGTAACCACGCACACCACAAACCCTGTCTCACATAGAACTATCACAACTGCAAACCAAACACATAAACACACAAAAACATACTCGGAGGCGCTGATTAAAAATCTACCAAAACAACAGAGGCCTCCAAAGCAGACACCCAAGCAACCGCCACCTCAAGACATAGCACATGCAACACATAGTTCACAAAGTCAGTGTGCTAAACAGTCACAGCCCTTAAGGCCAAACAACATGCCAGACACACTTGTAATAGGTGACTCCATAGTCAGACACACTGACGTCCCGCTCATCAGACTGAACAAGGAAAAGGTCACAGTAAGCTGCCTGTCGGGAGCTAGAATCCGCCACATAACACAAGCACTCAGGTCACTCCACAGCAAGTACAAATATGACTCAGTCATTGTACATGCCGGTGTGAACGACCTGAGACGTACCTCCCTGGATTACATGAAAAGAGACATAGAGGAGCTCTCTGATTATGTAGCCCAGGCAGGTATGACCCTGACCCTGAGCAGCATTTTACCCTCACCAAGAATGATGCCACAGTACAAAGACAAAATGATCAGTTTTAACAATTGGCTTAATTACTGGTGTCATTCTAAGGGGATCCAATGTCTGTCTGCTTGGGATGACATGCTTGACAAGCCACGCTGCTTTGCAAGGGATGGCTTGCACCTATCACCCCTGGGCTTCCGGATATTGGCCAAGGCTCTTGCCACCCCCATAGTGCCTTTTTAGGCAAGGCTCAAATGACAAACCTACCTCCCTAGAAAACACAAGTGGAAAAAACTAAGGGTAATGCTGCTCAATGCCAGAAGTCTAAACCTCAAGATGCACGCCCTCGAAGCCCTCCTCAGTATGGAGAACATCGATGTCTGTGCAGTGACTGAAACCTGGTTCAAGGCTCCCGAGAGCACCCCAGCACTATCAGGTTTTACCTCATATCATGCTTTCCGGCCCCAAAACTTGGACCGAACCACAAAAGGAGGGGGAGTATCCATATTCATCAAAGATACCCACACCTCCAGGTTAGTGGCAATGCGCAAAGCATCGGAGACCATCCAGGTGCAACTAACCATAGGCAAAACTGCCTTACAGTTTGTAGCATGCTACAGACCACCCTCTCAAACTCAGGAACCCCACACAGCCTTCCTGAAGACACTGGAGAGTATGAATGTCTCTCCAAATACCATCATATTGGGAGACTTCAACTACCCAAACATAGACTGGGAACATTACTCAAGCCCCAACACCCTAGCCCAAAGGTTCCTAGAATTCATAAACTCAAATGCAATGGAACAACTAGTCACCATTCCCACAAGAGGAGACAATATACTACACCTGATCATCACAAACATGGGGACAAAATGCTCCACACCGGAAGTATATCCCTCTTTGGTAAGATCAGACCATAAATTAATCTCACTGGAAATCCACATCCCCCCCACCCCCTGCACAAAAGACCACAGTGAAGAACCTCTCAAAAGCCAACTTCACACTTCTTAAGACTGAGGTGGTATCCTTCAAGGCCCCTGGGCCAGTGGAAACCACAACCCACACTGCTGAATCCTTTGCAAATGCCTTCTATGGGCACCTTCAAGAATGCATGGATCATGCAATCCCAAATAAAACCAAGACCCATTCCCCCAAAGGCAGGCACCCGGTCTGGTGGACCCCAGCCATAAACAAACTTTACAACAGGAGGAGGAAGCTACTACATGACAGAGCAAAACCCCTAAAAGGGAAGGCATCTCTGATCAGTACTAGCAAAAACTACGATCACTCATAAAATCATCCAAGGCCAACTTTGAGAGAAAAATCGCAAAAGACACAAAAGACAATCACAAGGCCTTCTTTAGCTATGTTAGAAATCTGGGTGGAAACTCCCAGATATGCTCAGAGTTAGTCCAAAATGACACAAAATACACTGAACCCACTGACATTGCCAACATTCTGGCAGACAGGTTAAGTGCAAATTTCTCCTCCCCCTCCCCCCCAAAAGGAGAAATAACTATCCCAGCAGAGTGTAGCCTCCCTAACATCTCAGATGCCCAGGTGAGAGCCGCCCTCTCTAAAGCTAAAAACACAGCATCAATGGGACCGGACGGTGTCCCAGGCTGTGTACTACATGAACTCCAAGAGGAACTAAACCCACACATAAGGCTGCTGTTTAATCTCAGCCTTACTACAGGATACGTACCCAAAGAGTGGTGTATGGCAACAGTGGTCCCACTTCACAAAGGTGGTGCTTCTACAGACCCTGGAAATTACCACCCCATAAGCTTGACGAGCCTGGTCTACAAAGCTATGGAGAGGATCATTATGGAACTCATAAACAAAGACATTGGGGACCTACAGACATTGGATCCTACCCAATTTGGCTTTGTCAAGGGCAGATCCTGCCTTTTGAACTTGGTCGACTTTTTTGAAACAGTCACTAAGGCCATTGATGAGGGTAAGGCAGTTCACACGGCCTACCTTGACCTTGCAAAAGCCTTTGACACAATACCCCACTTGGGCATCATAGACAAACTCACCAGCTTAAATGTAAACCCATATGTCACAAGATGGGTTGCAAACTGGCTCAAGGACAGAACCCACAGGGTCAGAGTTGCTGGAGCTATGTCAGACACTAAGCCAGTCACAAGCGGTGTCCCACAGGGCTCAGTCCTGGGACCCCTCTTGTTCGGCATTTATTTTTCCGAGGTACAGGCAAACATAGGAGGATTGTGGCTGACAAAGTTCACAGATGACTGCAAACTGGGCGCCATCATTGATACTCCAGCGGACACAAACATCCTTCAGAGAGGCCTCATAGAAATGGATAATTGGTGCCAGAGCCATGGCCTTAAGCTGAATGCCAAAAAATGTATAGTCATACCATTTGGGAAAAACAAGGTACCCACAAATTACCACATAGGTGGTAATCCATTAAGTACGGAAGAGGTAATCAGGGACCTAGGGACCCAGGTTGACAGTAACCTCTCATTTGACACTCACATTGCCAAAGTGGTTAGGAAGACCTTCTATATTGCCCACCTTATCATGAAGGGTTTCACATCTAGATCAAGAGAGGTCATTGTGCCCCTGTACTCTTCTCTTATCAGGCCTATGATTGAGTACAATGCCCCATTTGGGATGTATCTTACCCGACACCTGCAGCAGTTGGAAAGACCCCAAAAGTTCCTCACCAAGAGGATAAAGGGTCTTAAACATATGTCATATGCTGCCCGACTGAAAAAACTCCAGCTCTATTCAGTCGCATACCGCCTACTCAGAGGTGATCTGTGGCTGACGTACAAGGCCATATCCAATCCGGAATTAATGGACATGCTCCACCTCAGAAAATCCAAATCCAACAAAGCCACGAGAGCAAGAGACTTAAACCTCAACACAGAAATAAATAGGACGTGCTGGAGGGACAGATTCATAACCCAGAGGCTCCCTACACTCTGGAACAGAATCCCAATCCATGTTAGGCAGAGCCCCTCACTAACTCTATTCAAGAGAAATCTTGAGAGTGGATGGGAGATCGTAGGTTTACCCTGGGGGTCATCTCTGTGTCACTACTAGACAGAGGCACAGTAAACTAAACCCTAAAAGGGCGTAGTATTCTCATCCTAAGGGGTGGTGAAAGCCACACACACTCTGGCTAGGCTTGTAAATGCCCTAGGGCAGATAGCCTAGTACGAACCTATGAACCTATGAACCTAATAGTTAGGATATATCAGGGGGACCTGGAAAGGGAAATATAGGAAAAGTAGGTATAGTTATGAATACATATATGAGAACATTTGGTATAGAAAATGTGAACTCAGTCATAGGAATGGAGACATAATTTACATTTTATTCCCTAAAAACAATAACTGGCTATTTCATGGGAGCATGGGTTTAACTGAAAGCTTTAAAACACACCCAATAGCTATATTAAATCATGTACCAATAAACAGTTATTTGTATATGTAGGGTGTGGATTCAAAACATCTGTGATAGACTATGGTCAGGAAAAGTTTACTAAAGCCATCATTAATACCACTGGGGATAGATTCAGCAGTTAACTTGCCAGCAATAGAAGGTAACCTACTATAGCTACTCATTTTGTTGTTTAAAAAGATGATCACTAGGTCATTGAAGAACAGTGGTTGTATTTCTGTGAATAGTTTTTGCTCATTAGTAAAACAGATGCATAATTCGGAGACGCATGCAGAGAACCTTCCCAGCAAGAAGCAATTTTGGAGAAAACGAGCAAGTTGGAAAGCAGAATATTGGTTGCATAGACTACATAATTCTGTATAAGTGTATTTTGACTTTAAATGAGTTTGAATTGCACTTGAGAGACAAGTGAAAGTTCTAGGAAAAGTGATAACTGACACATACAGCAATGTGGTATGAATAATTAAACTGGTTCATACACGGTTATTTTATTACTTTTTCTCATTAGAAGTGTTCCTTTAACCCAAGCCTGCTTCTAATTAATTTGCTAATTCTTAACTGCAAATATATTAACAATTGGTTAACTGATGAATTTTAATCCTGGTTATATATTCGGAAATTATTGTTCTTTCTATATAATCTGTAAAGTATGGAACTTTAAACTCTGTGGTGTATTAATAAAGTTTTACTGTAAAAAAGAATCAGTCAGAGGAGATTAGAATACATTGTGAAAAGAAAATAGGCTATTTACAAAGGGACAAAAGGAAGAAATTTGTAAGGCTTCCAAGTATGCAATATAGTCTACGCTGTGATTTTTGCATGGAAATGTTTGCATAGGTATTTTATGTCACAAGTAGACTTCGGATAATTTTTCCTGAGGTAGACAGGAAATGCTGGATGAGTATTGGGGAAGGAAAAGGTAATTGGAAAGATGTTTTTGGAGAATGTAACAACTTAGCAGATTTTAAAAATCTACAGACAGAAATAGTCAGAGTAGCTAGACAGAAATCTTGGGCCAACAAATAGTTGTAACTAAGGAAATGATTTTTTGAGATGGGATATGGGATCTGAATTGTCTAGACATAGTACAGCCTTACTAAGTTACTAGATATGGGATCTTTAGGAAAGGAGTGTATCAAATTTCATAGTAATAAATGGAATTTGTAGAAATGCATGCAGAATATTACAGGAAGAAGTGAGGTTTAAGGGAAGGCAGTAATTGAGCAATTTATGTAATGTTGAAAACTAAAATATTAAAAAGAAAACATATTGGTGCTGTGCATAACAATATAAATGGCAACTGTTAGCACAGTTTGTTTTTCTGTTCCATTAATGTAAATTCATGTTAGTATTTAAAATGTGATGATTTAGTAAAGATGTTAAAAAAAAGTAAAAGAAGATTATTGAATGAGTGGTGACTCAGCCTCCAAAGGCACTTCACAGACCATTAACTACCTGTACTTTTGATATAAGAAAGGCCTTATGAAGACTGTGGGGATTGCCAAATTGAAAAGAAGCAGCAGGAAGGTCCAAGCCTGGACTGTCCTCTGTGTCCTCTCAGTATCTTCCCCTACTTCCAAGAGCATGACCTACTGGCCTCTGCAGGCAAGAAAAAAACAACACTGGAATATCCCTAAGTCTCTGCCTAAATGGCAATATTTTAGATGGGATCAGAGAGCATTTCTTCTAAATTTTAATATTCCCCTAGAGACTACAGCCATGGGAGTATCCTCTACAGGGACTATACTCGGAAGTCTCTCAGTGAGGTCTACCAGGAACCCTTTCTGTAGGTAGGAGAATACGTGAAGTTCCTTCTTCTGTAAGAACTTTACTAGATCTGCCTGTATTCTGGTAAAAACATTGGGAGCAGATGACAAACCAGATAACAGCACTTTATACTGAAATTGATGGTGAATATGCAGAATAAGTCAAAGGAACTGCTCTTCAGAACCTAGGCATGTCTGCCAACAAGTATCTAGCATGCCCAATAATGCCATTATTAAGGTATCCTACAGTAGCAGAGGCATACAACCTCCTTGAGAATCACGATCCAAGGTTTGATGTGCTGAATGTGTTAAATGAAAGCCAGATAGGATGGAAGTCTTTTGCTATGTAGAGAACCAAGAAAAGGCAAGATTAGAACCCATTACCTTATTTCAAAAAAGGGACAGCCTTTATAGCCCCTTTAGAAGGGTAATGTCTAGACTTTTTCTATGATCTCTGCAGTGATGATTTGTTCTCTGATCAAACTCTTTCTGGGAAGATCATATGAACTCTAAATCATGGTTCTTTCTAACCATGTCCAAAATTCATTGGGGATTTCTGAAGGTCCTCTATGTCAGGATAAATTTGGGAGACCCCTCCCATTGGCTATTTAGAGAAGCTGTAGTATTGCAACTGGCAGTGGAGCTATCCTCCAGACATGACACCATTGGAAGCAAGAATGCCTGATGCTTAGGGGCCCTATGTCATATGTAAGAGCTTTTCTTTTTTTCAGAGACTTGACTATGCTTGGAAAAAAGTTGGCCTAAAATGGGAGTCATAAAAGCCCTCAAAAGAAGTGGAAGATTATTTCATTTTCAAGAAGTCATCAACCAGATCCTGCAAGAGCTGGTTAAAGACAGCCTCACCTTAGAAGAACTAATCCAGAATAACCTGCCTGTGCTCCTTCATGGAAGACAGGTTTAACCAAGGCCATTCTGTACTGGCATACTACTACTATAGTCAACTGTCAGTATAAGTCAGAAACACAGCATGAGGCCCATAGCAGCCCATTGTAGACGCTGTATTTATTTATTTTATTTATTTATTTATTGACATTTGATTACTGGGAAAGTCTGACTGGTTAGAAGTCTATTTTCAATGGAGGCTCAGGGAGAAAAGCTCAAAATTGTTACAAAACATTTTAAAAACAATCATTTTGCAATCTTCAAAAATAAAAACAAAAACATTTGCAGTTTAAATAATTATAACAAATTAGACATAATATAAAAACAATGGTTATGAATTGATACAAAGTATATGACAGGGAAGACAGGGTCTTAACCATCTCCTAATTAAGCACAGGCTTATGGATGGATGGATGAAACTTTTTCCAGTGTCTAGACTTTTACAGAGGACCTGAATTAAAACAACAGAGAAAATAGTAGTTGAAGCATCCAAGTTTCTGTGCTGCACAAGAGAAGGTTGTATTGCCCATAATATCTAAAGCTTTAGACTCCTTGTCAGTAAGCATGGTAATAAACTTATGCGATCCCACTTATGGGGAAACCTATGCTGACATTGGTTATATGGCAACAAATTTAACTTAGACACAAGTTATGCATATATGAAGTTAATGCTTTATTTTTTTGCTCCTTTAGAAAGTCAATTGGGCCAAAAAATTATTAACCAACAACTTGACATCTATAAAATTTCTAGTGGAAATCGGGCAGAGCTTCATATAGGGGAGATCATAGATCAAGTTTAACTGTATGAATGTAAACTACTTATGCAGAAATTAAAGAATCTGCAGAAAGACATTAATGACTTTGCTAATAACCATGCTTTTATGTGGCCAAGAGAACATTGTATTATGTCTCTAATAGTCATCAGCAACAGCATGACTCTAAATGAAGTAGTGAGTTAGCTATGCAGGCAACTAGCCAGCTTCATGCCAGCGGAACAGCTTCGGCACCTTCCAGTATGAATAGGGAGGGATGGACACCAACTTTAACAGCTACTTCTGATCCCAGGGAGGGATCACTTGCACTACAGGGAAATGCATCTGTCTACAGTTCTCCACTTGATGAAGATGGATTAAGCACTACAAGGAGGTTCATTTCTTCATGTAATGAGCAAGAGGCTGAGCCTGTGGTATGAAGGAAGACTATTCCCTCGAATGTTTAACAGCCATTTTTTCAACTCCCCCTCCCCTTTCACATGAGATGGAAGAGTTCTACCAAAATACAAGAGCCACGAGGCAGAATGAAACAGAAACAGCCACTCCAGAAAGGAAACATGCAGACACTCAAGAAAAAGTGGACTCAGGTTGTATGAACCTGGTATGGAATATTTCCTCCAGACAGTTAACTGAAGCGGATGTTCAGTTAACTGCCTGTTAGAGGACTCTCATTCATACCAGCTCACTGAGCTGATGTCTCTGAAGTTATGTTATATCTGTGAATGTTTACAGTGAATGTTGCATTAAAATTAATGTTTGGTGACAGTAATAATGAAATGAATAATGTTGCTATGTTTAAGAAACCTAATCAGTATATACCACAGAGCCACCCTGTCCTAGCTGTGTTTACTAGGTTATGTGAAGATGAGTTGTATAAGCTGTTAGGAAATGGGAAGCAGAGTTATAATAATTTAACTTTTGTTGAATGACAGGCATTGTCGTCTTTACAATGAGAATCTAATATAGTGATCAGACCAGCTGACAAGGGAGGCTCAGTGGTTATTATGGATAAAGCTTAATATTTTGACACCATGAATGCTATGTTACTAGATGAGAAAAAATATAGTCCTGTGAGTTTATTTGATATAGAACGCCTACAAGAAGAGATATTGAGGACATTAACAGAGTGTTTAAATATGGGCCTTATGTCAAAGAAACTTTTTCAGTACTTTGTAGTTGAAAATCCCTTAATACCCAGCCTAAATGGGGTGCCTAAAGTACATAGAAATCTGCTGTCACTCCCCTTCAGACCCATTGTGGCGGGAAGGGGATGGTTAACGGAACTCTTGTCTATATATGTATAAAAACAATTCAGACCTATTCTTGATAAATGTGAAACAAGGTGAAACATCAGTAAAGACTCAATTTATGGTTACTTTAGATGTGAAATCGATATTTACAGCAATACCCCATTTAGAAGGGATTCAGATGGTTAGAAGTGTCCTGCCTGATAAATGTATATTAGCAACTAAACAGATTTCATCTGCTATCTTTTGGAACTAGTGCTCGAATATGATGTGTTCGTGTTTGATAATATTTACTATAGGCAGACCTCTGGTGTAGCTATGGCCACATCATGTGCCAATAGCTATGCCAATTTGGTCATGACCTGTTGGGAGGAGAAGCACCTATTAGGTTCACAACCTAGAAGGAAACTTGTTTCGTTTTATGTAGATTTCTTGACAATCTTTTCCTGCTTTGGCAGGGAACAAAGACAGAACTAAGTGTCTTTGTGAATTATTTAAATACAAGTTGTACCTTTTTAGAATTTACATTTACTATTTCAGATTCCAGCATTGATTTTTTTGGATGTCCAGATTATTAGGGATGATACTGGCATCTTGTATACTCGATTATATCGAAAGGAATGCTATCACCAAACTTATTTACACCGTGAAAGCATGCATCCTAAGCATGTCTTTAAAAATATTTTGAAGGGACAAACGTTAAGGAACAGCAGGCTCACTACTCGTGATAGTGGACTAGAAGAGAGGTTAGACATAGTTAAGAAGGAGTTTTTAATAAGAGGCTATAAGGAAATGGACATTACATTAGTACATGATGAAGTTAAAAAGGGCAGGAATAGCCTGGGAAAACCTTATTTTTAACTACCCTATACAAGTAATTGTAAGAAGGATAGCTTAAGTAAAGAGATACTGTTTTCACTTACCTATTCTACAGATGATCAGGGTATTAGGAATATAATATGGAAGCAGTGGCATGTGTTACAAGTGGAACCAGCTATAGCCCAGTTAGTGGGTCCCAGTCCACTTTTTGGTTTCAAGAATAAACAGTCTTTGAAACGTAAACTTTGTTATCCTAGGAATGGTGGAGAAACATTAGATAACACAGGGGAGGTTGGCACAAGGAAATGTGGAGCTTGCTCTTTTTGTCATTTAATCAATGAGTCAACAATATTTATACATCCACACACTGGCAGAACATATAAAGTTGGGGCAAAGGCTGACTGTAATACAAAGAACTTAGTGTATGTTGCCCTATTCACAGTCTGTAATCAGTTTTACATAGGTAAAACAAATAGGCGTTTAAAGGAGAGAATGAGAGACCATCTGTACTGTGCACGTAGGGGTTTAACCTACAGTGCCATTGCTACACACATGATTGAGAAAGGTTAGAAACATATTTTATGTTCTCAGTGTTAGGCATTACACCCCCTAGTGTTAGGAGAGGGGATTTGACCAATTCTACAGAACAGGCAGCGTTGAGATGGTTATTAAGACTGAGAGCACATCAAGACTATGGTTTGAATGATTA
This sequence comes from Protopterus annectens, assembly GCF_019279795.1. Taxonomy (NCBI): domain Eukaryota; kingdom Metazoa; phylum Chordata; order Ceratodontiformes; family Protopteridae; genus Protopterus; species Protopterus annectens. The sequence goes on from NC_056732.1 coordinate 65,084,343, forward strand.
TGTTTCTATACAACCAGCCTTAAAATCCAGAAGGCTGAAGAAATAAGTTTTTAAAAAGTTTTAAATAATGTTGCAGAATTTTATTGTATTGTATGTTTTTTGTGATGTAAAGAGGTATGTTTGTAAAAAGAGTTTTTAAAGTAGACAGACTGCTAATGACTTAATTATGCTTAGTCTTTGAATTGTACTAGTATCAAGTAATTAGTTACTTAGCAGCCATAATTGTCTGTGTGTCTATTGGTTGGGGTGGCCCAGGGCAACAGTGTCTTTGTATTTAGTTCATGGTGTTTAGTTGTTGAGTATGATCTGAAGAAGCAAAAGTGGTTTTGTGAAAGTGATCATCATTTTTTATTAAAGTCTTGGCTTGTTTTATCCACTCACTGTGTTTCTGCTGCAGTTTTTGTTGTTTTTTCCATTGAATTTTTAGAACCGAGCAGTTTATTGCAGAGAATTAATTTTTCATTTTGGCTGCAGATATTCAGATGAGGTGATAAAACTGCAAAAATCAGAGGTTAATATGAAGAAAAAGCTGTCTAAATATGAGACTGCTCAGGAACAGATGTTTCAAATAATAATAGAATTAGAGGACAGATCATGTAGGGAAAACCTGAGATTTTCAGCTATATACCAGAAAACCCAGAAGGAACAGACTGCATTAATTTTATGAACGCACAAATAAGCAACTGGACTGGTATTTCACAGCAGAAGTTGTTAGTTGAAAGGGCACATTGTGTGTATGCTACAAACTTGTCTATGAGAAAGCACCCTAGACCTTTAATAGTAAAGATGCAATACTACCAGCAAAAGGAGTTGATTCTGACAAAACTGTGGCAGAAGGACAAAATACTAAAAGTGGGAGACAGCAGAGTGTTTGTGGAGAATAACTACTCATTGTACACCAGGTGGAAGAGAAGCAAATTCATTCCACTATTCAGGAATGCCAAGACATGTGTGAGATTCAAATTGCTGTACCAAGCTATTTTCAATGTATTCTTCCCTGGGGGGACAAATCACTTTTTTGATGAAGTACATGCTAAAAAGGAAATACAAACGTTCATCCAACAAAAAGTGAGCTGTGAAACAGAAGGAGATTCTGCTTCTTGTTCTTCTGGTAATAAAGACCACAGAGAGACTGTACCTGTGAAACCTTTTCCACTGTTTCAATGGAAAATGTTGGGGAGAAGGAAGGAAGCATGAAAGTTGACTAGAAGAACTGAGAGTACACTGGAAATGAAGCAGAGACAGGATTTGGGAGATGGAGAAGAACAGTAATAAAACCAGAAACTTAATGTGGAATTACAATGCAATAATTATAGTTGTGAAATATGACAGAACAAGAAAATCTGGAAATATTGGACTTTTTCAGAATTTGTTGGACTTATGGGGGACTCTAAAGTATATACCCAACTTCATGCCATTATTGTTCAGAAAAATGCTTTGGGGAGGGAATGAGAGGGGAGAAAGTTAACTGTAAGTGAAGAAAACATTTTTTTAATACTACTACTACTACTGGTGTATGGTTTTATTTGCATGCTATAAAAATAAAGTTTTGAAAAGAAAAAAAATGATGAGGACTTCGCCAGCTGATGCAGCAAATACCAGTTAACTAATTAAGTACACACCTAAAAACACAATGCAATCTGCTTAGTACTGCTTTTGTGAGGATAATAAAATACATAAATAAACTTACACATAAATACATCATATATTTATATAAAAACCATGTATAAACACATCATATAAAAGTCATACGTAAACATAGCAGCAATATCTTTAAATAGACACCTAATATTATATAAAGCTCTAAGGTTCAGTGCTTAAGCTGTCGTGCCTTCAACAGTGGTTTTATGGAAACCTGATCATTCAAACCTTTCTTATAAAGTAAAGTTTTCTCAGTTATTTTTAAGTGTAATGGGGATTGTAAACAGGTGCTGCTGTTCTTTTTTTTTACTTTCTTACTCCCTTCTCTCTTTCTCCTTGTTCAATTTTAAGAAATGCAGACACTGCAATAAAAAAGCCTAGTTAATAGAGCCTGACAAAAGAAAAATTAATGTGCTTTTTCTCATTCTTGCATGGGGGAATGACTAGATTAGGGACCTTAACTGATTTAGTAACACATTTTAGGAGAAAGCAAGTAAATTAAAAGAATACTGAATATTATGAGTTTTTTTTTCTAGCAAATGAATGTATGCTTAGTAGCAACTCTGTATCTGGCCCACATGTTTCCATGGAAACAGTTTGATAAAGAGAAATTGACTGTGTGGTTCTCATGTCTCCATGGAGACTATCTGATAATGAGAAATGGGCTGTCTGATTCTCATGTCTCCATGGAGACAATCTGATAAAGAGAAATTGGTTACAGTCTGGTGGAGCATGATTGGCTGGGGGAAAAAGAAAAGAGAAACTGGCTAGGAGATAATGTTCTCTGAAAGCATTCAGGGGTTTTCCCAGCTGGGAGAACTATAAAGATAAGAGAAAATCAGTTACCACTTAGTAGAAGCACAGGCTGCCCCATGCATCTCAATATGGATAACCTTTTTTTAGGTTAACTCAAGTCTATGAGTGTGGCTGTCAGTTTGGGACATGTGTTCCTGTTAGGAGGGTAAATTTTCAATATTTGAAGATGTATATTGTTTTGTGTGTTAGTGTTAAACTAATAGGTTTTACGGAGTATTAGGAGTTTGTGTTTTGTTTGAGGGCCTTCAATAAAACAAAAAGTTTTGTAAGAAGCGCCATAGGCTCAAATGGATATGACAAGAAACAACTACATAAAAGTTCAATCTGCCAGTGTATGCATGTAAAACAAAAGCTGGAACTAGACATTAAAAAATGTGTTATACATAAAAGATGGGAGTAATAGCTTTTTAATACAATGATGCTTTCTGTAATGTCTTTAAGTGTCAATGGTCTCACAGATAAATACAAAAAAGAAAGAATAGTGAAATATATTAAAAATGTAAGTTTCACAGCCCCTCACTAAAGGATAACAGTGTCCAAGATGCAGGAACCTTTACAAATGCACTCTATGAGCACCTACAAGGATGCATCGATCGTGCCGTCCCTAGCAAAACCAAGACTCACTCCCCTAAGAGAAGGAAACCAGTCTGGTGGACCCCTGCCATAAACAGGCTATACAATAGAAGGAGGAAACTAGTTCAGAAAAAAGCAAACCCCAAGAAGGAAAGACATCCCTGATCAGTATCAGTAAGAAACTAAGGTCCCTCATAAAATCATCCAAGGCTAACTTCAAAAGAAAAATAGCCAAGGATTTGAAAGATAACCACAAAGCCTTCTTTAGCTATGTCATAAATCTAAGTGGCAACTTGCAGATATGCTCGGAGCTAGTGCAAAATAGCACAAAATATACTGAACTTACTGATATTGCCAACATCCTGGCAGATAGATTCAGTGCAAACTTCACCCCCTCTCACCCCCAAAAGGGCTCACAACAATACTGGAAAAGTGTAGTGTCCCAGAAATCACAGATGCACAGGTGAAAACAGCCCTTTCAAAAGCCAAAAGCACAGCGTCAATGGGGCCAGACGGTGTCTGAGGCTGCATCTTGCACGAACTACAGAATGAACTAACCCCCCCCCCCACCTAAACACACTGTTCAACCTCAGCCTCTCCACAGGCTATGTGCTCATAGAATGGCGTACAGCAGTGGTTATTCCACTCCACAAAGGAGGGGCCACAACTGACCCTGGAAACTATCGCCCCATAAGCCTGACTAGCCTGATCTGTAAGGCTATGGAGCGCATCATGGAACTCATTAACAAAGACATTGGGAACCTCCAAACACTTGACCCGACCCAGTTCGGTTTTAAGGGCAGATCATGCCTACTAAACCTGGTTGACTTCTTTGAGACAGTCACCAAGGCCATAGATGAAGGGAAGGTGGTTCACACAGCCCACTCACCAAGGCTTTTGACACCATTCCCCACTCAGGAATTACAGAAAAACTCACCAGCCTGAACATAATCCCCTACGTCACGAGATGGGTTGCCAACTGGCTTACAGACTGATCTAATTACTAAAAGGTTTGCATCTAGAAATAAAGAGGTTATAGTGCTTCTCTACTAGTCACTCATCAGACCCATAATAGAGTACAATGCCCCATTTGGGATGTACCTCACAAGACACTTCCAACAGCTGGAAAGACCACAAAAGTACCTCACCAAGGGGATTACTGGCCTCAAACATATGTCCTATGCAGCTCGACTGGAAAAATTCCGGCTGTACTCAGTGGCATATCGCTTACTCAGAGGTGATCTCTGCCTGACTTACAAAGCCATGTCCAACTCAGAATTGATGGGCATACTCCACCTAAAGAAATCCAAGTCACTGTGAGCCACTTGCTCTAGTGAGCTAAACCTTGCCACAACAATAAATAGAACATGCTGGAAGGATAGATTCTTGTCACAGAGACTCCCCATGCTTTGGAACAAAATTCCTAACTACATTAGGCAGAGCCCCTCACTAACACTCTTCAAGAGAAACCTTGACGAGTAGATGGGTAACAGAAAATACACCCCTGGGATCACTTCATTGGCTCTTCTTGACGGAGACTCTGTTAATTAATCAATGGGGTGGCGAAAGCTCACACACTTTGACTAGGCTTATAAATGCCCTCAGGCAGATAGCGTAGTACCTACCTATGAACCTATGTCAAGTGGAAATAGCTATGTTACAGGAGACACACTTGGAAATAACTGAACATGTGAATTTTATAAAGAAAGGTTTCCAGGATGGTTATTCAGTATAATATCTGGGACAAATGAAAAGGAGTACTTATATTCATTGCAGGAGGAGCTCCAAAAGTGATAGAAGAAGATAAAAATGATGATAATGGCAGATTTGTAGTGCTAAGGGGCTACTAGCAAGGGAGGAGGATTACACTGGCATGTATTTATATTCCACCTAAAACTTTTGTAATGGAGCTTATGAAAATTCTGGGAGAAATAATCAGTTTTCAGCAAGGAATATTACTTATAGGTGGGGACTGGAATTTGATTTGCAGCAGTGAAGATGTGTTGGGGGGCAGAAGGGAAAGTATAACAAAGGAGGGTAGAGTTTTGAAGAAATTTATGAACATGCTTTGCATGGAAGATGTGAATTCAGTAATAGGAGTTCAGAGGGAATTTACATATTATTCCCTAAGATATAAACACTGGGCTAGGCTAGACAGAATTTACATTTAATAAGAACATGTGCATTTAATTGAAGGTCTTGATACATACTCATAACTATTTCAGATCACATACCAATAATAGCTAGAATAAAAACAAAGGGTAGTGAAATAAAAATGAGACACTAGAGCTTTCCCACCTGTCTGTTAAAAAGAGGAATTTAAGGATTGGGCAGTAGAGAGTATTCAGGAGCTATTAGAGCGGATAGAAATTTCTTCTGAAAATATAGCTAGGAAGTGGGATAAAATTAAGTTGGAGTTTAAAAATAGAGTTGAAATAAAAGAAAGGGAGCTATGGTTAAGAAGTAACAAGAATTATTTAGTGGGACTGACACATTTTAAAGTATTACAGAATAGGGGTATTCTTACAGAACAGGAAGAGGATCAACTGCAGAATGCTAAGCAGAAAATAAGGGATTGCCTCAGTAATATACACAAGTTTAGAAAGATTGCTGTTAAGCAAGTGTTTTTTTGATAATAACACTAAAGCACAGAAACTTTTAGCACAACTCAGGCAACAGAAAGTAGAAAGGACTGTCGCCAAGCTTAGGGAGCCTATAACAAGGAAAGTAACAAGAGATCCTGTACAGGTATTAGAAATATTTCAGAAATTTTATGAAAGTCTGTATAAAGCAGAGACATATAGAAATCAAGAAAAGATACAAATAGAAATGTTTATGGAAGAATTAAACATGCCAAGGTTAGAGGTAGATGAGGCTCAATTACTAACAGTTAGGATAGGAGCAGAAGAGATAAAAATTGTGATGTATAACCAATCTACAAGAAAATACACAGGAACAGATTTTATAACCTTGTGGAAATTTGGAAGATAGGAGGGAAAAATGATAAAGATTTGGAAGGTTTGGTTTAACAGCATTTAAAGAGGAGGAGAAGTGCCAGCATCCTGGGAGAAAGCAGTTGGTAGCTGTAATACCTAAAGACAGCAAATATCCATCCATTCCAGCTTCATACAGGCCCATTTCAATACTTAACCATGATTATAAAGTGTCCATGTCTATAATTGCTAAAAGAATGGCAAATGTAATGCTAAAATTGATAGATCTGGATCGATGTGGTTTTGTGGAGGGGACATAAACATTTGACAACATTAACAGAACATTGATGATTCAGCGGGAAGCAGAATATAAGAAAATGCCATTGTTGTTGGTGGGTCTTGATAAAGAGAAAGCATTTGACAGAGTAAGCTGGACCTTTATGAGCAGGGCAATGGAAGCATTTGCATTTCCTGAAAAAATATAAAGTTGACTAGGAGGATGTATGAGGGCTCAGAAGTGAAAATTAAGTGGGTGGGCTCCTCCTGATAATATCCTCTTCCCCTTTATTATTTGTATATATTTAGAACCACTGGCAAAGAAAATAAGGGACTCAGAAATTCAATTATATAATTGGTATGGTAGTCAAGAAAAGCTGTCTCTATTTGCAGATGATATTGTTTTATACCTGACAAAACCAGAAAGAGACATTACAGTGTTGTGGAACATTTTGAGACAGTTTCATATCTTTTTGGGATACAAAATTAATGAAGCTAAAACAAAGGCAATAGTGGTAAATTAGGTACCCTCATATGAACTGGTTCAGCAATATCCATATTTATGGGGCCATGGTAAAAGGAAATATTTAGGTGTATGGATTAAAATGATTCTAGTGTAGCAGCTAAGGATATGTGGGAAGAGACTAAACAAAAGATAATACAAAAACTGAGAAAATGGAAGCTTTGTTATGTGGATATAGATAGTATGATACAAGCAGTTAAAATGTTTTAATCCCATTAGTCTTATACACAGATCAGGCATATTTTTATCAACCAGAGGAGAAATTGTGGATAGCAATTAATAAAGAGCTGAAGGAGTTTATCAGGGAGGGGGAGATGGCAAGAGTCAAGTGGGATAAGCTGAATCTTCCAGTAGAACAGGGTGAATTGGGATTACCCGTTTTGAGGGGGTATTTCAGAACTACACAGTTAAGGCTCCTATACATAGCACAAGCAGAAAACTATAATTCAAAGTGGAAAGGGATGATGATGAAACAGGGGGGAAGCTAAAGAAACAAGGAGAGACTGGGATTTTGGATGCAGACCCTTAAGGAGAATAACAATAATCATACAGAATATTATGTCTATAAAGTAGCAGAACATATCTTAAGAACTAAGCCAACATGGGAAGGGAGAAAGGAGATTCTGCCAGATAGGGATGACTGCAATTAGGAATATAGACAATAGGCAGCTGGAATTTATTGGAGAAAACATGCAAAGGAACCAAGGTATTTGGAGCAAATAACAAGCGAGGGAAAGATGATAGAATGTGAAGACACTAAGAATTTATTTGGACTGCAGGTTAGAGATGGCCTTCCCTATCAAGGATCGATATTAGAGTATAGGCAAAGAGAAAGACACAGGGGGTCCTAAACAAAAGACCAGCACTGATAGAGTTTTTTAGTAGAATGTAGAACAGAAGCTGCCATTAAAAAATGAATAATTAGTAGAGCATATAAAATATTGCATGATAACTATATGAACCAGTCAGAAGAGGTTGGAAAGGATTGGGAAGAAAGATTGGATAATCAGTTCACAAAGAAACAATGGAAGGATTTATGTATGTCTCCCAAATATACAACAAAATCTAGAACATTTAGGATTTTTGCTTGGAAATGTTTACATAGATATTTTTATACCCCAAGTACACTCCAGACAATTTTTCCTCAGGTAGGCAGCAAATGTTAGAAGTATGACAGGGAAGAAAGAGGTAATTGGGAACATATTTTCTGGGAGTGTGGTGAGCTGGCAGACTTTAAGGGTTCCCTTCAGGATGCACTGTCAGAAATGCTGATTGGGGAAGATTGGTGTGACGATCAAGATGATTTTTCTGAGCTATGACACAGAATCAGAATTGCCTAGATATGGTAAGGCCTTGCTCTGTCTAATTATGATGGATGCCAAAAAAGCAATTACTAGCAAATGGAAATCAAAATCTAAACCAACTATACTAGAAGTAGTGAACACCGTAACAGAGATAAAACAACTGGAACTGAGATGTTTAGAAAAGAGTAGGAGTAAACTACCTAGGAAAATGGGAATTGTGGGAACAATACATAAATGGGAGAAATGAGGTTTAAAAGAAGACAGGACTTAAAATGAGCTATCTAATGTTTGACTAAAATGATTAGGTAGATTATTTATAAGTAATATATAATGTTTGCAACTGGGAGTGTGTCATTATGGTTTATGATGTAAAATGGTTGCAACTAAGATTGTGTCATTGTGGATTGCTTTCATTTATATAAATGTATGATCACCTATGTCATAAGTGATGGTTTATAAAAGATGTTTCTTGCTTAAAAAAAGGGTAGGAATTGAATAATTTATGTAATGTTGCTTAGTTTATATAATATATAGCAATATATGTGAAGTATAATGTTTGTAAATGTGAACTTGTTAATACAGTTTAATTGCTATTATTATATATATATATATATATATATATATATATATATATATATATATATATATATATATATATATATATATATGCAAATTTGACTATGTTACAAGTGATAATTCAATAAAGATGTTTAAAAAAATGAAATGAACAGTGCTTATCCTCTACATATTTTTCTTGACTGGTTGCATCGGTGAACCTCTCCCAGAACCATAGACATTACTGAAAAAGTAGATAACTGTGAATGTGAGTATTCACTATATTAGTACATGACTTGTGAGGCACTAGAAGGCTGTCTCTGAGATAGCCTTACATTCCAAGAGAATGTGACCAATGTCTACCCCATTTCTTTCACCTTCTCAAAGTGCTTTAGCATAAAAAAGAAAAAAAATAAGCAAGAAGAAAAAATGCTCCAGCATAGGCCTGGTTATGCAAGAGGGAACTTTCCTCAGTCCCCCTGTGGGATCACAGGATTCTCTGAGTAGTAAAGTAAGCCTCCAGTGTTTTGGGTAGTCAGATTTAAACTGTGACACTTATGGCAATGCTCTACATAGTGCTCCTTTTTAAGCAATATAGACAATGTCATTGCAAATCTTGGTTCCCAAGGTAGTAGCCACATAAACATTTATATATTTCTGCTGCTTTAGGCATCAGTCATAGGAATGCTTTGTGGAAAATGTCTGGATTGAGACCTGAACTGTGTTAGTGGCACAAAAAGAAATAAGAAATAAAGGTTAGGGATGCTTACCTAAGGTGCATGATTTCACAACATATGCATACACACACACACACACACACACACACACACACACACACACACACACACACACACACACACACAACTGATCATGGTGACATCAGAGAAATATAGCCAAAATAAAGAGGAATGAAAGATACCTAACAAGGAGGACCCCTTATGTAAAATAGATTTTAATCCTGTGGGGCACTTACTCTTTCATTGTCAGATACCTAACAACTTTAGCCTCATTTGGTATATTCAACTTAATTAGGCTACTGTGCCCAAAAGCATCAACAAAAGAGACACTCTGGCAGTATAACACTAATGATGATAATAATGATGATTTTAGCCTGGAATTCTCATAAAGCCATGGAAGGTTATGTCTGGTTTAAAGGCACATTAAGGTTATGTGTTGCTAACCTCAACAATTTAGCTGTTATTTCAACAAGTGTTTTTTAAGCTTCCATCAGTGATTAGCTCAACCCTCTAATCAACAAGGACCCTAAGAATATTTTTTATAAAGGTTACTATCTCCTAATTGTTATTTTGTTACACTTTTGTATTCCCTTTATTATTATTAAATAGTGATGTACTTGGGAATGATTGGAATTGTATTACCCAGTGCCCTACACTTGACGTGTTCTATTTAGCTATGGATCACTGATGGGAGGGTTAGGTTATCCAGCCAGTGATGTTTTAACCTCACATGTTATGAATTAATGCCCTTGTACACTGTCATTTCCTTATTTTACACCTGTCTCAGAGCCCATGCATTTAGCTGAAGAGACCATATTCAACATCCATGTCGTCAGTGGTGTAAAGTACATTGTTTAAATTCCTAGTTCTCCTCCTCCTCTTGTCCAAGTGGCCCAACTGCTTAGCTATCTTTGCCTTGCTGAAGTATACCTACAGGTTGAATGGCTCCATTAGGGTACTACTTAAGGAAGGAGACAGATGATTGTTTTATTTGGTTGATCTCTGCTATGGTGAAACATACTCCACTTACCACGCTACCCCCATTCCCTCCCACCTCCACATCACTTCCTTTATACTTGTCTAGCTTCTCCCATAAACTTAACATATAAAACTACATAATAAACACAACCATATCTGCATGACCATTCTTCATTGATACTAATCACCCACAATATGTTTCTTAGCAAAAAAAAAATTTTATACCTGCTACTTATCCTCCCTTACACATACACAAACTCTTTTAATCCAAAGAATCTTAAAACTTTTTATTTATATTTTGTTAGCTACAGCCCTGCTGTATCACTATACCCCAGTAAATCCTATCCTTCATCCACCATCTGCATTCTTTCTGTCACTCTTATAAAACTACATCAGTAATGTTCAACAAAGCTACAGCAAAACTCCTGTTACCAGAGTTTAAGTTAACCCAAAACAAAGCAAGGGACCATATCTCCTTATAACAATTCAATACTTTCTATATATTTCCAAGTTCCACAATTCAAAATATCATAAGATCCAATCATTTTACAAGTTCCAAGAAGGCTGTACACTGATCAACAGCTAATTTCAGCTCTACCAGTGTGAAAAACGAAACTGAAAGATAAAGGCTAGTAATTCTGAAAGTTTTAGTAAAATTCAGTTACTGACTAGAAATTTGACTGCCTAGATGCCAGCAAACAAGAAAGATAAGACAGCCTGAAAGAAAATCAACTAGAAAAGGTGAAGAGAAAACATTGACAGGAAAGAATCCTTCAGCTGTTGTGCAAATATCAGTTTAAGCTCCAGCTTTGGTACAAGAGATGGCTTCCAGTAATTTAGAGGAAACGATAAATCAAATGTGCTCAGAGCTGATTAAAATAAATGAAACATTGAGGGAGTTGTTGTTGTATCTTTCGGCTTTTCCCGGTTAGGGGTCGCCACAGCGGAACTCCGGTCCGCTAATGATTGGCAGTAGATTTTTACGTACCGAGTTGCCAGCCCTGGCACACAACCTTCAACGAAGGTACGCCCATTCACGCATGTCTCCACACAGAAGACGCTTTAACTGAGAATCGAACAGGACAACGTCTTACTGTGAGGCGACAACGCTACCACAGCACCACCACCGCAGTGAAACATTGAGGGAGTACATCAGCTCAAATAACACAAGGCTGGAATATGCCAGAAGCTGAAAACATCTATACAGATGAACTGATAAAACTGCAAAAATAACAGGCTGAAATGAAGAAAAGGGTGGCTGAGTCTGAAATTGCTCAAGAAGATCTGTTTGAAAAAATGGTATTGTTAGAGGACAGAGCACACAGAGAAAACCAGAGTTTTTCTCACAGAAACAGGAAGGATACAATTTTTTTAACAATTTCTTTATTGACTTTTCTTAAATGACATTTTCATTGAGTTCAAAACCAAGAACAAACATATCAGACGGGAAAACAAATATAGTTAGATAACAATGTTAAGTACAATGAAATGTAAAAGAGTGACAGGATGGTGTTATCACCTATGGTTAGCAAAAAAGTTGAGAAAAATATTAAAGCATTCAATAAACTATATACATATATAAATATGTACTACTTGCCAGTAAAACACAACCAATATGATGACATTGTAGGTGTACATGGTATGTAATGATTCCTATTGGGGAAGTATCAAATTAGTCTGGATTATAACAAGTAGCCCACAATTGTATTGGTTATAAGTGTATGATGGAGGGGGAGAGATGTTAGGGACGGAATGTAAAGAAAAAATATAATTTTATTCCTCAATAATTAGACATTGGTAGCAGTCAGTGGTTATTATCAGTGGCGGATTTAGGCATGGATGCAGGGGTGAGCACCGGCCCCTTTTACGACTTTTTTTTTTTTTTTAAATGCATCCTGTCAACAACACGCCTAATACTGTACGTTGGAGATGTGATTTTTTTTTTAAATGCATCCTGTCAACAACGCGCCTAATACTGTACATCGGAGATGTGATTGGAGGTTGCAGTCAGATGACTTTTCTTTAAAACGATCCTCCAACTGCATCTCCATTATAATTTAGGAATGTTGGTGACAGCCTGATAACGAGTAAAAGTTAATTATTTACCTTGAATGCGTCAGACTGTTCAAGACAGTTCAAAACCAGAAAAGAATTCAAACTGCTTTTCCAGTGTGAGGGAGTGATCTGCAGTTGAGGTATTCTGGTAATTTTCATTGAAGTAGCAATTATTTTCAAGGCGCCAAAGAAGCGGTACAGTTGAGAGACTGGTGCTGCATTTGGCGTGCTTACAGCATAAACGGCTTGTTATGCTTTTATGTTCTGTGCAACTTGATAATTAGAGCAGTGTAAATGGATGTGGTATATAATTTGCACAGTCTGAAAGTTTAATATTACGCACTTTGTTTCAAACTTTGTGCAGTGGATTTAGAATTTTTCGAAGTGTCATGGGGTGTAGGAGTCAATTAAATTGAGCTGGCACAAGCCTGTTATTTCCGGATTTCTTCTTTTCTTCCTTTTTTTTTTTTTTGTGTAGTACTGAGTTATCTTGTCCAAAAAAGGCAGCGTGTAGGAAAGGGAGGCCTACACTTGTTGGGGGGCAGGGCTACATACTCATCTGAAAACTGGGTCTTAGTTCCAAAAAGTCCTGGTTTCACCCCTTGTGACAGAATGCCAGGATTTGTACTAGGCTAGCTACCGAAAATCTGCACAGCTGAGAGATATATCATTAAATTATATTTTCCTTAATGTTTACAATTAAAGCATACTTTTACCAATATACTAACACAGAATATATGTGTTATTTCAGGAAAATCAGATTTCATCAAAATCCCTGGTTTGGAAGGCAAGTACAGTTCTCTAATACTTCATACAATGTGTTATGTTACCCTTATAAAATGTTATGCTGATGAATTAATGCGAGTCACTATTATTTACTATGAATATCACTTAAAACAATGATATTTTAGACTTACACAACCGTTCCTCATAATGAGGTACACTCGAAATATATAAATTCACCTTTCAACGTTTAGCTGACAACCAACACTAAAATATCCACAAAATATTATCTGTGTGCATTATATACCTCTCAACTGCCCAGATTTTCACAGAATGTCCAGATTTTGCCTCATATTTTGGTCTGTTCTACATAAAATTTGTGGTTTCCTGGATTTTTCGGGTAAATCAGTGAGGACCGATTCACTAAATAATAGGCATTTGAGTTTCAGACTTTATAGCCTTCATAAAAATGCATGGTAACAAAAGATCTTTTATTCTAGCAACTCTAAGTTTATAACAATATTTAGAATTTATCCCTATTTCCAGGGGTTTGTCCCACCATTATTTGTCCAAATTTTTTGTGCTAAGAGGTTGAAAGATGTAATATCATAAAACCGATAAAAGTTATAAAAGCGGAAACCTAGCAAGACGTAAATACTCTGGGACATTCTAGCAGTAAACAGTAAAAGTATCTGTTCATCAGTAAAACATGCATTCCCACATGCTGGAGTTAAACACAATCTACTACACTCGGAGTTCTTTTTGTACCTAAAATGAAACGATTGTCACAAGCAATTTGCACCACCGACAGAGACATGAGGTATAAATGAAATATTAGAGAACTGTATTTGCTTTCCAAACCAGGGATTTTGATGAAATCTGTTTGAAACAGCCCCCAGATGGGTGACCGGCAAGAAATCTTCAGCACCTCTTAAAATAAAGATTAACCTGATAACAGTGCAAGCAGATACTCATGTAGTAGTAGTAAAAAAAAAAAAAAAAAAAAAACACGACCATTACTTTCAGTCAGACAAACAGCAAATATTTTGATTATTTTTGTATTGCAGAGGTCCTTCTTATTATGGCAATGTTACCTGCTTACGAGAGGAGAGCTTTTGTTCATAAGTTCAACAAGTAAGGACATCCTGGTTAGTTTTGTAAGGTACACAGACCGTAAAACTTTTTAAAAGGGAACTGCTTCTGATGCTTACTTGCTACTTCTGCTTCAGCAGAGTGCTTGTCTCTGCAGTTAGCAGCAGGTCGCTGCATGCAGTAGGTGAATTCTTTACGCAGTTTGTGAATTGTTTGCTGTCATGCTCAGAATGGCATATTTAATTTCTGGTTCCTTTACTCTTTCTACCTCAATGTTGTCTTGAGGGTGACAATAAATATAGAAGTAGGTGTGCTTTGTTCAGTGATGTGATTCTGATTGCCTTGGGGGACAGTATAATATTTCATATGTTCCAAAAGGTTCATTCTGATCTTTAGTTCTGCTGGTGAGGTGATGGATGCTGACATATATGTGTGTGGTCATTGGAATGCCACTATCCCTTCATCAAAGTGTTGGCTGTGATTGAGAGCATGTTATCTTCAGGATAATGATTTAAGGTTTCAATGGCATTCCTTACTACTAACAAAGGACTGAACGGTTTTATGTAAGACCGCATTGTGTGTATCTTCTAAAATGCTTCATAAATATGGGAAAAAGCCTGAAGTGTTAAATATCTAGAATCTGGAGAACTTTTACATAGTACATACTTTTTTTGAAAATTCATCTCCAAAGAGTGACATTAATTAGTGGATTTAATCACATATTCTCATACCTCTCAACCTTTGAACATCAATAATCATAGCACTAGCCTTTAAGAAAACCATAGCAGGGGGCTCAAAAGAGGTACACATTGTTTTTTCTTTTTTTGTTTTTTTTGTTTTTTTAGAATAGAAGGCCTTTGGATTTTTTGGAAGAGAATATACTAGATCACATATACTTAGTGCCAATCTTTGCAGAAGAAAACCAATAATTCTTAATAGAAGCAATGTAAAATATCAGGCAAAGAATCATAGTGTTGCACCTAAATCATAGAGCAGTTGAGACTAACTAACGTGATAATAATCGTCCATAGAAAGTACAATCTACTTTAGTGTCACCTTAACTATACAGATTTAGTTAGACTTCAATGTACAATAATAATCGTATGGGGAATATGGCAAAGTGGACATTTTGGCTCAGTCTTAGCAGTGTCTTAATAACCGATCAAAAAGAAAATTGACTTTGTCCTTTCTTACTCTCTGCTGAAACCCAGAAAGCAGTACAAGGGAACATATGGGATCTGTTGTAGGGCAAACTGTTAATTGATACTTCTGCGTTTTTGGTTTGCTTGCTTTCCGTTGTCTCCCAAGTAATTGTGGTTGTAGTTGTGATGTCAGCTAGGAGGCATACAACAGCATGGCTGCCTCACCTTTGGACACAAAACTGAAAATGACAGAGCAGTTCTCTTGGGCGTGCCCTTTCTTTTGCAGTGCTATTATTCTCAAAATATATTAATGGGGAAATATTTAGCAATGCACACTCGCTTTTTTATTTCTGTGCAGTACATGGAAAATGTCAGAAATGCTTTTTTGTAGGTGGTCACAGGGTAATGTTAACCAATTTGATCAAAACAGCTCAAATGAGCAAATGGAGATGGATCAGACCTTACTGCCTTAACCACCAGATAAGATTTATCTTTAAAAGTCTGCCTTTAACTTTCTACTTAGGTTCCTATCTGGCTGTCCATCCGTCTGCCTATCTGTCAACTCCTAAAGCAATACAGCTACATTCCTGCTGCAATCTTGCAACGGCCCCTTGATAAGAAACTAATGCTACCAGCGCATATGACTCTACTGCTGACCTCTGCAGAGCTTGAAACCCTGTTTGCAAGGGCTACTAAACTCATCTGGATGCCAAATGTCACCATTTCCTTTGCACCATTGATCACTGTATCTTTAACTTTTTTATTCTCCTTTCACTCTCCATGCTCATTTTTGAGATGCTTACCCCCACAATCCGTCACGCTGGTATATTTCAGGACAAGTTGCTTCTTTGACATCAGATACTACACACACACATTGATGTCCCTGTAGGAGCACCTATCTGTATAATTTCAAAATGAGTTTGACAATCTTGCCCCCTTTTCCAAGTTTGCTTGTTTGTGTAAGTTCAACCGCTGGCAGCCATACCCAAGATGTCTTATAAAACCCAGATTCTGTCCAGGTCAACACAAATAAAAAGCATTTTGCTCCTTGATGAAGCCTGGAGAAGGATCAGTTCTTTTTCCTTCCTTTCCAAGCATACAATCCTGGATTCCAATCTTTAGGGAAAATGATAAATTTCATATATTTCACGTCCATACCCCGAGACGTAGCTCTTTACTTGACCATTCCAGCCTGGCTTGTTATGGATCTGAAGGGCTATGAAAGGGAATCCGTATGCAAATTGTTTCAGTTATAATGGAAGGGTTCGATCTGAAGTAGCTGCCTAACGGAAGTTGATGTCAGCTATCTCTGCATTAGCTAGCACTTGCCTCCTTCATCAGACCTTTTTTTTGCTTATGTGGGCTTTCATTTCTCAGTTAAAACAAATCAAGGCTGTTATATGATTGCTTTTGGGTTTATGTACACCCCCTTGCATTCTAATCACAGGTGTTAGAGTACTGAAAGCAAGCTTTCACAATAGGGTTAACTGCTTTGACTAAAATGAAGTACTAAGATATGCTCTAGAGAGAAGAGGAATGAAGGTCAGCAGGACCTGTAACTAAGGGTACAGATCTAACCTGAGCTTAAGTTTCATACTGGGTTGAACAGTACTGCATCATTACAATACATGCTACAGCATTAATGTGGTAAACAGATAACCTGCTAATTTGTGTATATAAGATCAAATTCTAACTTTGTTCTGCAGCTGATTATATATACACATACATACTACATTGCAGTTGTACATTTAGAAAGTTGACAGAATGAATGGTTAGTTTTGTATCAGCATGCAGTATGAAACTTAAATGTCCTAATTAATTGTGAGGCAAGGTACTACACAAATGAGTTGTGCAGGGATGTGGTGTGAGTGGGTTACATGATGTAGACATACCCATCTCAGGTGAGGGAAGAAGCTAGATACCATAGCACATTTGTTACTTGTCAGACAGATAAGCACTGGCTCATGTGTAGACCATGTGTAGGAGAAGACTTGGCCTATTAAGCAATGTAAAATCACTGTGGGCAAGACAGTTGTATGGGAGCACAAACCTGCAAGCTGTTACCATAAAACCTGCTACAGCAGTACTGTCCCTAGTCACCTGAGGGTGCAAAATGCAAGGCATGCAAAAATTTGTAAAGCAGATGATAGGACTGACACCCCAGCAGAGCTAACCCACAGTCCCTTGACCTGGGGACAATTAAGTTTCCTTTCCTGGACTGCCCCCCTGAGGGGCAACCCCTGGTCATCTTGATAAGCTGGACCTTCAGTTCATAGGGTAACAGTAGGTAAGCAAGATATAGAAAAGCAATCACATGCATAGACAATATGGGAGTGGGTATTAGTGGTGGATCTAGGCATGGGTGCAGGGGCATTACTACAGTTTATGCTAGAAGGCACATTAACTTCTTCTATACATTACAAGAGAGCGCAAGTGCTCATACACTCTAGTTTTTATCTTTAATGTAATTTACAGGAGCTGCTCTTTTATTGGTACCTGTGTTTGGTTCCTTTTTAAAGTAAAAAAAAAAAACAATTATGCATACCAGCATTAAAATTGTGAACAACATTGAAATGCAATGTGATTTTCTCTAACTTTAAAACTGCTAATTTACACCCTTAGAAATTGATCTAATAGATGCAGACGTACGAGGATGCATTTGTAACGCCAACACAAATTAAATTCTATCAAAATGAGCCTTATTACAGTTTGCAGTTTTGAATGAGCCTGTGTCATACCAGAAACAACTGGCTGGCCAGAAACTTGAGGTAGAAATCCAGTTTCACTTAGGAACTAATCAAAGGAAAACACACACACGCACACACACACACACACACACACACACACACACACACACACACACACACACACACACACACACACACACACACACACACACACACACACACACACACACACACACACACACACACACATACACACATACACACACACACACACACACACACACACACACACACACACACACACACACACACACACACACCTGTGGGCACGCACACACACAGTTTTTCTTTCAGCTTCTCCCATTAGGGGTTGCCACAGTGGATCATCTGTTTCCATTTCTTCCTGTCCTCTGCATCTTGTTCTGTCACACCACCCACCTGCATGTCCTCTCTCACCACAACCATAAAACTTATCTTAGGCTTTCCTGTTTTCCTCTTAACTGGCAACTCCATCCTTAGCATCCTTCTCCCAACAGACCAAGCATCCCTCCTCAGCACATGTCCAAACCAGCGTAATCTTGCCTGTCTGGCTTTGACTCTAAACCATCCAACCTGAGCTGACCCTCTAACTCATTACAGCCGAGTGCTCCTCCAGGGGTCTTCTGCAGTTAACTCCTACTGCTCCTCTAGACGTCAAATATTGATTGTTCATATTTGCATGAATAATTCCAAAACCATGTTACTTACAAGGTACCAGGATACTTTGTCTTGAAGCATATGTGATGGCAAACACAACTGTATTGATATTTGACCTTTCTCAATGAGTATTTTCTAGAACTGTAAGCTGATAACTTAATTTTTCAAAGGCTTAATCCACACCCACTGGGAGTTAAAGGCACACACTCAAAAGATCTGTACCGGAGGGAATGAGCTAATATACTAATTTATAATCATGTCCATCGTTGTCACACCCAATGCAAATCTTAACATTTTTAACTGTCCCACCTCCAGCTTTGACTCTTTCTTTTTGTCAGTGCCACCGTCTCCAACCCATATAACATAGCTGGTCTCACTACCATCTTGTAGAACTTCCTTTTCACTCTTATTGGGACCCATCTGTCACAAATCACTCCTGACACTCTTCTCCACCCACTCCACCCTGCCTGCACACTCTCCGTCACCTCTCTTCCACGCTCACCATTACTCTGAACTGTTGGTCCCAAGTATTTAAACTCATCCACCTTCACCAGCTCTACTCCCTGCATCCACACCATTCCTCTGTCCTCCCCCTCATTCATACACATATATTCTGTCTTAGTCCTGCTGACCTTCATTCCTCTTCTCTCTAGAGCATATCTCCACCTGTCCATGGTCTCTTCAACCTGTTCCCTACTCTCGCTACAAATCACAGTGTCATCCACAAACATCATAGTCCATGGGGACTCCTGTCTGACCTTGTCTGTCAACCTGTCCATCACCATTGCAAATAAGAAAGGGCTCAGAGCTAATTCTTGATGTAATCCCAACTCCACCTTGAACACATCCATCACTCTTACTGCAGACCTCACCACTGTCACACTGTCCTACATATCCTGTACCACTTTTACATACTTCTCTGCCACTCTCGACTTCCTCACACAATACCACAACTCCTTTCAAGGCACCCTGTCATATGCTTTCTCTAAGTCCACAAAGAAACAATGCAACTCCTTCTGATCTTTTCTATACTTCTCCATCAACATCCTCAGATCAAACATCACATCTGTAGTGCTCTTTTCTGGTATGAAACCATATTGCGCGTGCACACACACACACACACACACACACACACACACACACACACACACACACACACACACACACACACTCATTAAATCCTGGTAGGGAGGGAGGGTGAGTTATCATTGGTCTGAAACCATGTTTCAATGATGTTTTGCTCAAAGAGGAATTTCTTGCTGTCATGTTATAGCTTTTGTCAGATTAACAAAAATGAGCAATATATGTCTAGGTTGTACAGACAATGACAATTTGAAAGTTTGGCAAAAACAATTGTGTGTATGCACAGTACAATATACATCAACAGTTATAGAAAGACTATGACTGCAGTATTATCACAGTAAGGACTATTTCCTACTCATGGCATTGCTATTTGTACATTTTAATATCTGTCCTTGCTTACAAAATATTTACAGTTGTTTTCCTTATGCCTTTTAAGTTTATTTCTCCAGAAAACACTGTGTAATGCAAGGAAGTCTGTAGGATGACAGAAGTGTGACATTCCTTTCTGCATAGATGTTAATGAGGTTATGTATTCTGCATATTCTTACAATTACCACAGGTAGTTAAATTAATGGGGAAAATGTAGTGTCAGAGCACAAGTCATTTCTAGGAGTGACTAAATAACTGTGAGTAGTATACCATCCAGAGACAGAAACAGTTTTGTAAAGAAATTGCAACATTGCAAAGCTGAGAACAGATTATACATTCATTTGTGAAGTGTTTTACATGCGTTCTTTCTTCAGTATAATGAACACGTGTTGTGGCCATTGCCTAAGTCAGTAGTACTTGACATTTGTTTTATTTTGTACATTAGATACAGAAGCAGTTAATTCTTGCATTGAAATGAGCTACAGTATGTCAGGAAAAAGTGCTGCCGTGTCTTCAGGAGCCAAGCGAGAACTACATCAACAGTCTATTTTCAAATGTTTCAGAAAGGCCATAAAACATGGGGAAGATTCAGTCTCTGAGGGTAAGTCATTGTGGGTGAGAGTAGCACCAAAGTACAGGATAATGTCCTAGTCTCTGGATGATTATATTAGATCAGATATGTATGACACTTTATTTCCTGTGGTAAAATATTTGTCTAGGATTTTGTGAATTAGGGTGTTCATACCTTTTACTGATTCAGTTTTGAAAGGAAATCAGGTAATGAATGGAAAATGAACTGAAAGGTACTGTACTTTAAAAGTTTGTCTTGTTTATATATTAAGGATGGAGCTCATGTGTGAGATGAAACATCTTAGTAGTCCTTGTTGTGTACTTTGCATTTCTTTGTAAGTTTGCAGGCATCCAGTGTATAGACTGTTTTCCTATGATTTTTTTCTTGTTAGTGCCTCCACTGAAGAACATATACAGAAACTAAAAGTTTTTGTTCCTGTCTACGCTCTTCAGTGGAGGCAAATGTAGTTGTATTTAATTTTGTTGTACCATTAGGAAAGTTATCGCCTCTCGATACTTGTTTTCAGTTTTTTAAACCAGACGTCAGAGAATCATGTGTGCTTGATGACACAGAAAGCACACTTAATGAATCTAGTGCCATCAAATTAGCAGCTCAAGAGATAACCTAGAAAGTGAGAGAAGTACCGTAAGTGTAGTCAGTTATGTCAGTAAGAAGTATTCAGATGAAACTGGTGACACTATCTGTTCACTGACAGATATTAGTGAGTACATCACATGTACTAATACTACAGATAAGGAGAAAGTCATTGTCATAAATCATCGCAAACCACATGACAGTTTCCATTTTTCACTCAAAGCCTTCACAGACAAAAGAAGAAAATCAGGAAGTCCCCTTCGCCAATGTCAACTCTCATGGCTAGACCAGTTTAATTTTCTGGCATATTCGGTGAAACAGGATGGGTTATATTGTTTAGCCTGCATGTTATTTCCAAGACCAGCACAGACAGAACAGGCAAAGTTATTCATTGAGCGGCCATGCTGTAATTGGAAGCATGCTAAAGCTGATATTCAGTAACACTCAGAATTAGAGTACCACAAGAAATCTGAGGCAAGATTACATGCTTTCAGAATCACAAGTGACAATCTAAGTCAGAGAGTGGACTTTGCAATTTCAAATGCTACACAGCTGCAGGTGGCCAAAATAGAGCTCTACTTACCTGTATTATAAAGTGTCTGGAGTACTGTGGAAGACAAGAGATAGCACCTCATGGACATAGAGATGACTGCACATCTGACTTTACTACCAACAAAGGAAACTTCAGATCTCTAATTGATTTCCGAATTGACGCTTGTGACAGAGACTTACAATCTCACTTGCAGACATGCCAAAAGAATGCAACATATATTTCAAAAACAGTGCAGAATGAATTGCTAGAGTGCATTAAAGAATACATTCAAAAGCAGATAATAAAGGATATTAAACAACAGCCTCTTGGACCATTTTATTCCATCCAAGCAGATGAAATTGCAGATATAAGCAACTGGGAACAACTTGGAGTTGTACTGCGATATGTGAAGAATGGCCATCCTGTGGAGAGATTCATAGAGTTTATTGTCTGTGTATCTGTGACCGGAGAGGAGATCTGCAATAAGTTGGTTGCATGTCTAACAAAGTTAACATTGAATCTTGAGCACTGCAGAGCTCAAGGGAACGATAGTGCTGGAAACATGGCTTGAGCACAGAAAGGCTGTGCATCTTTGTTTCAAGAAAAAGTACCACATGCTATTTTTTTTCCATTGTGCTAGTCACCAGCTGAACCTTGTACTTTCAAAGGCTTGCCAAGTTCCAGAAGTATGAATAATGTTAAATGTAGTGAAGGAAGTTGGGTTGTTTTTCAAGTACTCCCCAAAAAGGCAAAGATGCCTAGAGGAATCAGTGAAGTACATGAATTTACAGCGAAAGGCAAGTGGCCAAACCTTATCGAAAAACAGAAGCTTACGCTACTTTGTGAGACCAGATGGGTGGAGAGACATACAGCCTTTGATGACTTCTTTCATATATATGACACACTTCTTCACTGTTTTGACAATATTATGAATAACAGAGGACCACATTGGGATGGAAAAACTTTGACATATGCCAGTGGAATTTACAGTTAAATTACTAAGTCATGCTTTATTGTTTCTTTTCAGTCAGCAAGGTTCTTGTTTGGCTTTACTAAGCCCCTTAGCAAACGTCTGCAAGGATCGTCACAAGACATACTCTATGCATATGAGCAAATCAGCTGTGTGTTTGGTGAGCTGCAGGCTATTCGTACAAACATTGAGCATGAGTTTAGGAATATCTTCAGAGATATGTCAGAAATGGGGAGCTTCTGCAGTAAGACTGACTTACCCCTTCCACATTTCTGTTACAAGCAAACTGTGAGGAATAATGTTGATGGAGAGACTTCAGAAGTGTACTACAGAAGAGCAATTTTTATTCCTTTTCTGGATCACTTCATTTGTGAACGTTCCAGCCGATTCACTACAATGGCATCAACAGCTATTCAAGGATTCACACTTATTCCATCAAACTTGAACAGCTTAACATTAGAAACAGAGAATTCACTGAAAAAGTTTTTTGACTTGCCTTCACCGACAACATTCCACCAAGAGCTCAGACTGTGGAAAAGGACATGGGAAGCTTTATCAGTCAGTTCTGCAGTGCCAAATGACTTGAAGCAGACATATTCACAAACAAATGTCAACATGTTCCCAAACATTTCATTCATATTAAATACCCTCTTACTCACTCCAGTCACAACTGCTGGAGTACAGAGGGCTAATTCAGCCTTAAAACTGATAAAGTCTGTGCTCCGGAGTACTATGGGACAAGAGCACCTTAACAGTTTAGTGCTGCTATTCATACATAGAGACATCCCTATAGACTATTCGTCGGTAATTGATTTATTTGCAGAAAGACACCCAAGAAGAATGCTACTTAATAATCCACTTAATTAAGAATTGAACATTAGTATGACTGAAATTTGTGACAAGTACTATAGTACAGCATGGGAAAACAGAGGACATTACAAAATGCTTAGTGTTACACTCACAAAATAAAGATTTGGTAAAGAGACTGTCTTGCTCTGCACTCATGCATAGTTTTCTATGTATCGTTTGATGGTATAACACATTGACTGTTTATCACGGGAAGCAGTGTGTGCTGTTTTATGCTGCTTGCATCACTCATACCAGCTGAAGAGAGCTACATGAGAGGCTGTGCTGGACAATGGAGATTTACACTCATTCCGTGGATGGTAACAGGGAAAACATATTTACAAAAGGAAGATTTCCTGTCCTCCTTGTAAATAGAGTTCAGCATCTAGAAAAAATGTGAGTAATGGGAGAAAACCATTGAATTACAATATCTTGCCTTTTTGAAGCGAAATGAAGTTTTTGAAAAATGTCAAGTTTTACAAAATCGCTAAATGACTGACTTTGGACAATGGCTTCAGAAGGAAGAAAGAAGACAAAATCCCAATATTAGGATTGATGAAGTCCTGAAAACATTCTTGTCATTAACCCAAGGATCTGTTGCTAAAAACAAAATGTACATAATAATTCTGTGTGATTAAAGGTTTTATAACAGAAAATGACCCTTGATTTCAACCAGTGAAAGAACTCATTTGCTGCAAAGGCAATCTAAAGACTCAGAGAATTCAATGAAGTCAGAGCAATACCATCACAAAAGTTATCTACACCACATGCAACATAGAAAGTAAGAGAAGTACCTGTAGTCAGTCAGAGCACTACCATCACAGAAGTCATCTACTCCACAGGTAACGTAGAAAGTAAGAGAAGTGCCAGTAATCAAAGCACTACCATCACAGAAGTCATCTACTCCACAGGCAACATAGAAGGAAAGAGAAGTACTAGTAGTCGGTCAGAGCAGTAACATCGCAGAAGTTGTATAAACCACAGGCACCATAGAAAGTTCTAGAAGTACCATCAGAGAAGTCAGTCAGAGTACTACCATCACAGAAGTCATCTACTCCACAGGCAACATTGAAAGAAAGAGAAGTACTAGTAGTCGGTCAGAGCAGTAACATCACAGAAGCTGTATAAACCACAGGCACCATAGAAAGTTCTAGAAGTACCATCAGAGAAGTCAGTCAGAGTACTACCATCACAGAAGTCATCTACTCCACAGGCAACATAGAAAGTAAGAGAAGTGCCAGGAGTCAGCCAGAGCAATACCATCACAGAAGTTGTATAAACCACAGGCAACATAGAAAATTCTAGAAGTACCATCAGAGAAGTCAATCAGAGTACTACCATCACAGATGTTGTTTACTCCACAGGCAACACAGAAAGTTCTAGAAGTACCATCAGAAAAGTCAGTCAGAGCACTACCATCACAGAACTCATCTACTCCTCAGGCAACATAGAAAGTAAGAGAAGTACCAGTAGTCAAAGCAGTACTATCACAGACGTCTACACAACGGGCAACATAGAAAGTTCTACAAGTACCATCAGAGAAGTCATTCAGAGTACTACCATCACAGAAGTCATCTACTCCACAGGCAACATAGAAAGTAAGAGAAGTGCCAGTAGTCATCAGAGCACTACCATCACAGAAGTCATCTACTCCACAGGCAACATAGAAAGTAACAGAAGCACCAATAGTCAGTCAGAATACTATCATCACATAAGTTGTCTACTCCACAGGCAACATAGAAAGTTCTAGAAGTACCATCACAGAAGTCAGTCAGAGCACTACCATCACAGAACTCATCTACTCCACAGGCAACATAGAAAGTAAGAGAAGTACCAGTAGTCAGTCAGAGTGCTACAGTCACAGAGCCCATGTACTCCACAGGCAACATAAAAAGAAAGAGAAGTACTAGTATTCAGACTCAGAGCACTACCATCACAGAAATCATCTACTCCACAGGCAACATAGAAAGTAAGAGAAGCACCAGTAGTCAGTCAGAGTACTACTATCACAGTTATTTACTCCACAGGCAACATAGAAAGTTCTAGAAGTACCATCAGAGAAGTCAGTCAGAGCACTACCATCACAGAACTCATCGACTCCTCAGGCAACATAGAAGGTCAGAGAAGTACTGTTAGTGAAGTCAGTCATGACAGTTCAGTCAGTATAAAGCATGCAATTGAAATCAGTGACTCTAACTGTTGATTGAGGGATACTACTGAGTAAATCACATGTACCAGTATTACAGACAAGTATAAAGTTGTCATGCATCACTGAAAAGCATAGACTTTCTACTTTTCACACAAAGTGTTCACAGAAAAGTTAAGTGAATCTGAAAGTTCCCTATGACAATGTCAGCACTTATTGGTAGACCAGTTGAATTTTGTGGTATATTATCTCAAAAAGGATGGCCTGTATGGTTTAGAATGTGTGCTGTTTACAACACTACCAAAAGAATGGACAAACGCAAATGCATCCACCTTTTGGGGGGGAAAACAGAATATATTACATTCACTGTAGGTGATTGAAATGCTGGAATACCAGGCAGGTTTGGCATTGGTATATAAAATGAAGCAGACATAAGACTGATTTTCTGCCGAGATAATTCAGTAGTCACATCAAACACTATCTTGCAAAAGCCTAGGAGATGGCTTTACATAGGGATATCATCACATGGACATTATCACAATAAGATCAACAATATCCTTGTCAATCAGAGATGAAAGAATTCTATAGTCAGCAAAATCAAGCTCCAGGGCTAACTGTGGAAGAAACTATCCACTTCTTACTGTAAAGTTTAAACTTACAAAAAACAAGAAAAATGACTAGGCCAGTCAGGTTTCAACTGAGCAATACATCTATTGGAGATGAAGGGTAGATATAAGAGATTAGGCATGATGGACAGAGCACATGAACTATGGACAGAAGTTTGAAATATTAACCAGGAAGTGGCAAAAATAATTCTAAATAGAAGATTAATATGGCAAAATGACTGTCTGTGAAGGCTTTATAAGTGGCTGAGGAAAGAGGAATATCTAAAGACAATGAGGATCAAACATCCTGAAGAGTGAAGTTAAATGGACACTAGAAAGCTTTGCTAATATGGCTGAACCATCAGCTGAATTGTTTAAAATCCTGCAAAATGATAGTGTAACAGTGCTGCATTTAAGTTGCCAGCAGCTGTGGAAAAAAAAAGACAGCAGCAGCAATTGTATTGGAACATGTGAGTTTATATTCAAGTCCCCAAAATGGTCATTCCTACAGAGACTGCTCCAATTATAAATCACACTTGTAGAAAGTACTGCATTCCCCAAATTAGGAGAACTATTTCCCCAATGCTGAAGCTAGGGTGACTGCAATCCAAGCTGAGTGAAAGTTCGACATGACAGAAGTTCAGTGTCAAGAAAACATGTGTTGGAAGAGAAAATTACTCAAATTCAGATGACCATGAACTTGGAAAACATTGAAGTTGAAGAAAAAAAATTCAATGGACTTTGACTTGAGAAAGAATACAACCAACATTGGCATTTTTGAACTCCTGGAGACCAGCATTGCCTCCTCCTCCTCCTCCCACACCCACTCTACAATTTGTTGAAAGGAGAGAAAAGGTACAGTAGGACTTTTGTTATAAAAACACTAATAAAAGATAATTAACTGTGCTTAAAACCATAGAAAGAACAGAAAACAATCCAAAAACATTATGGCCCACTTAAGTTTTATGAGTTTAGTTATTTGGTACATCCATTAAATAAAGCTTTTACTAATTTATCCAAACATCTGTGCCTGTGGTATATATTTTATGTCGCATAACAATAACATACATTTCACTGTGGTTCTTTCCACCTTCAGAGGGTTTCTTTCCAAGTTTATAACAGTGCATATGCTCAGTATGACATGGAAGGAGAACGATGTGACTTGGTATGCGCAACCAATCATTTTTTCCAGGCATGCATTGAAAATACTTGTACTATCTGTACATGTGTTGTGTGCTGCACAGGAATTACCTATTTCTAATACCATATCCACAGCAAAATCATGTGCAACTGAATTTAAATTGATGTCTTTCCACACGTGATGTCAGAGCTTCTTAAGGTAATCTTTTCACAACCACCAAACCCAGTGTCTCACTTGCCCGCTTTTACCCAGTAGTGAACTAACCAGACTGCGCCCCCCCTTTTGCAAATTCCTGGATCTGCCACTGTTTATCTCAGTATATGATCCATTAGCAAGTTCCAAAATTCAACAAAATGTTTGTTTCAGTTTTGAGTATGCATTAAAAATGTGTGTGCTGTTATGTATCTAATAGCTATTTGTCTGAATCCATTCCAAGATATCTGAGTTCTGTCTTTCCAGTTCAGTGTAATATAATATTTTATAAGTGTGATTAGTGCAATTAATATTCTTTCATGTTGTTTCTTTAGCTTCACAGGGGGAACATGTAATAGGGCAAATTTCCAGGATAATGTAGATTTCTCATATCCTATTTTGCTTAATCTGACTTTAAGTGAGCACCAGAGTTTGTATGAGCATTTACAGCTCCAAAACATATGACGTAGGTCAGCATTCTGGCTATCACAATGTGGGCATAAGGGGGATGAAGCAGGTTTAAATGTGCTTATTAGTGTTGGGGTAAGGTATACATTATTAAGCATCATGAACTGTGAGAAGCTCAGTTTTCTGAAGGGAATATATTTATTTGTCATTTGAATAGATTGAGTCATTTGGTCATTAGAAATTAGTGGATCTATGCCACGCCAGTATTTTGAGAAAAGTATCTCTTCTTGGTACCTTATTGACATAATGTGTTTGTATGAGCTAAATATCATTTTCTTTCTCAGTGTTAATAGAGACCAAAGTGTTTTGACTAAACTTATGTCTCTATGTGTGATTGTAGGATTATTTAGTATACTGGCACACATCTATCTGACTTGTCTTAGCATAATTAGGTATTGTTTAAGTAAGTTCACATTTATTCTCAGCTCTGTGAGGGATTGATTTCTATAAGAATAAAGGTCTAACACTGTCAGCTCCCTTAGCAAGGGGTATGGTTTTAAGTTTAACATTTTATCATTAATCTTAAGATTAGGATTCATATGTAGAGGCTGCATTATAATAAAGGCATTATATAAATTCAAGGAGTTAATAAGTTTTTGCAGTGTCTTAATTTGTATGCAACTTCATGTTCTTCAAACTATTTTTGTCCAAGAATGGGAGAGCCTGCGGATTTATGTTTAATGATTTAACATAGCTATAATATAGAGTTGTCCAAGTAAGATACCATATTTTCTTGGTTGGATTATATTCAGATATTGCCAGGACTCTGTTGACTCTTATTATGTAATAGTATATTTTAAAGTCTGTGAGTGCTAAGTCTCCTTTTTCTTTAGGGAGAATCCATTTTATATGCAACTCTGACTGATTTAGGATACCATACAAACTTAGAAAGAGAGGAGTATATTTTATGGAAGAAGTTAGTTTGTATTGGTATGTCAGTAGCATTGAATAGGTATAACATTCTGGATAGGATGTTCAGTTTGATAATGGCAACCCTGGCTAATACGGATAAATGAAGTTTTTCCCCTCTATGGAGGTCATGTTGTATTGTCGACCATAGGTTTGTTACATTGCTTTGGAACACCAATGATGAGTCTTGATGAAAAGTAATTCCCAATGATGAGTCTTGATGAAAAGTAATTCCGAGGTATTTCATAGTGTGTTTAAATTTAATTTCTGTAGGCAAAGGGTATATTGTTAGTTTGGAGAATTGATTGGTAGGAAATATTAGTGATTATTCTGGGTTTATTTTATAATTAGAGAATTTCGAGTAGACATTTATAGATCTTAAGATTTTCTCAATATCAGAGCTCGGTATTGTATAATATAGATTCAGGTCATCTGCGAAAGCTGTAAAAGGAATCTTTGTATTATATAAATCTGGTATTTGTTGGTATATTTTTTGTGTAATAAGTAGAAATAGTGGTTCAATACACAAATTGAAGAGATATGGTGACATGCGGCATCCTTGTCTAGTTCCATTTTTAATATCTATTCTAGAAAGAGAATCTTTTGTTAACCTGTAGTACAGTATGTGCTTTGGAGTATAATACTTTAATGAATGTTATAAATTCTGGGGGAATTTTGAAGTATGGTAGTATTGAAAATAAGAATTTTTGATTCATTCTGTTGAAAGGCTTAGATGCGTCTATTACCAGAGCAAAGAGTGGAGAGTTTTTCTGACTGAACAAGGTAATCATAGCATCCAATGTTATGGTGTTGTCATAGGTTTGTCTTTGTTGAATAAAACCAGACTGATAGGGTGAAATGATGCCAGTTATCACAGTTTTTAATCTGTTGGCTAAGATGGAGGCAAATAGCTTTATGTCCCCATTGATTAGAGATATGATTCAGTAGTTTCTCAGGTTTTTACAGTCAGCTTTGTCTTTAAGAACAAATATTGTTTTTGATGCATTTAGATGCCAATCAGTAATATTATTAATTATAAGGTAGTTAAAAAGATTAAGTGATATTTTATAGGTTGTTAAAAATAAAAGCTTTATAAAATTCCACTGTGAATCTGTCTGGTCCTGGGGATTTATTCGACTTAAGATTTTTGATAACTGTAATTACTTCTTGGAGTGTGATGGGAGATGAGAGGTGTTCTCTCTGATCCTGTGAGAGTGTTGGAAAATTTAGTTGTTTCAAGAATATTTCCATTTCTTGATTTACTATAGTGTTGGACTGTTCTGTGTATGTATGCATGCGAGTACAATTCCCAAAATAGTTGGACCTTGTCCTGGTTGGAGCTATAATTTTAATCTTTGTATGTAAGTTCCGGAATAATTTGTAAAGGTTTTCTTGATTTATTAGGTTGGCTAGGAATTTGGATGACATTTGTGCCCATTCAGCATAGTTGTTTTTATTTCTTGAAAAGATAGATTATTAAAATTGAAAAGGTATTATTCTTTCTGATGCAGAGCTATTTGTTTTTCTATTTCTTGGTCATAGTTTGTTTGTAATTTATTTTCTCAAGTTCAGTAATTTTGTTTCTGAGTGATATCTCTTTCGCTGCATGTCTTTTCCTTATAGTACAATGCTTTACTGGTCATTATTCCTTTAATTACAGCCTTCACAGAGGCCCATTGGATATCAAAGGGCATTTGGAAAGAGTCAGATTGTGTAAGAAGGTATTTATGTATAGTTTCTACTTCTTGAATTATTTCCTCTTTAGTTAACAGATTGGGATTTAAGGTCCAGTTAAATTGATTGGTGTTGTCATCTGTCTTTCCAAACCAGCTAATAGTGAGTGTAATTTTGGAATGATCTGAGAAGAATCTTGTATCTGTATTATGTGCTGTATCAAAATTCAGAAAGATATTTGATATTAAGAAAAAATCCAGTCTACACCAAGTTTTGTGACATTGAGAGTAGAATGTATATTTGTCATTAAGATTATTTTTTTGTCTGAATGTGGTATGGATCAAAGAGTATAAAGTCTCTTTTTAACTCACTGAGTGCATCAGTTGCCTGTGAGTTATATGAAGTGCTAGTGTTTGATCTATCTATGAGAGGGTTTTGAACAATGTTCCAATCTCCTCCTATAATATAGTAATGGTCGGGAAAATTAGATAACTTATATATGGATACTATGAAATCCTGTTGTTTTATACATGGTGCATAAAAATTTAGGAGAAATATAGGTTTATTAATATTTGAGGATTTGATCATTATATAGCACCATCTGCCTTCCTGATCAGTATCATGTTCTAGAATAGGGCCTTGAAATGTTTGACAATAATTGCAACACCTTTGCTATTTGACTTGTCCCCGTGGCCACAATTGTTTAACTCCTGTTTCCATTGTTCAGTCAGCATATGAGTTTCCTATATCATGATTATATTCGCTTTTGACTTTATAGTTAAATGAAAAAATAATTGCCTTTTTTTAGATATCTAGATCCCCTTTACGTTCCAAGAATCAATGTTCCACATCGTATAAGGCTAATTCTTTTGTAAGTGTTCGTGTGTATAAGCTTAGTTAATTTTCTTAGTATTAATAAAAAATGAGTTTGTATTATAATTTCAGCAAGCAGTACATTATCCTTCCCTGCTCTTCCTCTGTGCCTACTCATGTAACTACTTGGCCTGGAAAGGATTAACATTACAACTAGGAAGTTTTTACTAAAGTGATAGATAAGTAACCATGTAACTAGTAAATCCCTGGAATGAAATGGTCTGAAAATATGGTAAATCAATTTAAAAACATCACATCTATAAGAGACCATTTCCATAGCACTGTTGAGCTATCTCCCAGCTCAACCAGGGTTAAAAATATAGTCAAAGTAGATAAGAAATCTAGAAAAATGGAGTAGCTGTTAGTTGACATTGGACTACAAAGTAGTGTAGCTAGGGTATTGTCATAGTTATTTAAAGCCATATATCTACAGCATATATCCTTTGTTGTAGGATACATTGGCATGTGGTTGATTAGGGGGAACCTATCCCTTACCGAGACAAATCTAGCAGACTATAGTCCACTTATTACTATAAGGGTAATATTAATATATGCATTTCTATTGTTTTAAACACTCTAAATAAATCATTTAAACTGTCGGTAGTCGGTGTGTTGCATAAACAAAATTTAAGAAATCATTTTGGAAATATCTTTACAAGAAAATAAGGTCACAGCCATATGTATATTTACACTTGAATTATTTACTAATCCTGTAAGCATAGTAGTAATTCATGCTCAGAGACAGTGTAAGTGGAGACTGTCATATCCCAGTGTATCCTTCAAAATATTAGTGCTATATCATTGTATTAGGTGCTCTGCATATTTATCATAATATATGTTAAAATATATCTGGTAACTATTACACCTTTCTGTAATAGTTATGCAGTAAATCATGACCATTAGTCTATAGTAGCTTTCATCCTGTTAATAGTTGCAGAATTTCTTCAAGAAAACTAGTGTGTTTGATGTATAATATTTTTGCAGTTTTGTTTTCTAAGCTAATTAATGTATCACTATGAAAGCGTGCTACGTAATACTCACTTTTTCAGATAATTAAAGTAATGCTTTATGTTTAAGCATCTCCTTTAGGCTTCTGATATTAAATGCAGTAATCTATAAAAGAAAAAAAAAAGACACCCACTTTGCAAATTGTGGAACAATTATCGCATTTGTTAAGTTAATTATAGTTTGGTACCAGTTTAGAGTCCTTATAAAAGTCCTGTATGCAATTCAATCTCTTCTAGTGGCTCAGCTTTACTTTTAGGATCATCTGTTGAATCTGTAGTTGTTCTCATCATCGTGCAGCTTAGTGGCATCAAGTAAAAGTCTTAGTTCCATTTCCTTGTTATTTGGAGGTGTTCCATTAGTAAGAGCCCTTCTAAAGTCTCTAGTCCTTATTCTTTTATTCATTTGTGCTTTTCCCAATGATTTAGACGTGAATCTGCTGTTACCAACGTTATTTAGATTAGGTGGAAAAGTGTTTGTTTCTTCAAATCTCACGTGTTTACAGAGTTGAGAAGTCAGGCGGCCCTCATGGGAGCATGGTTTGCACTTCTAAATGCAACAGGGCTGAGATTTTAATTGAAAAAATGTCCAGAAAGGATTGTATGCCAAAATTATGTAAAACTGATCAAAAACATGATCGGGAAGCTATTGAAGTAGGAGTTTATAGTTTATTGGTGCTTTTGCCTTTGTTTGTGGGAGCTTCATTACAATCATTCTTAAATGCTATTTTGGCTTCTTTTACTGTAGAGGCTGAGTATTTGGCACTATTATGCTGAAAAACAAGCACATAGGGATACTTCATCTGGAATTTTATGTTCTTTTGAATCAGGTAAGTACAAAAAATTGATAACTTCTGTCTTTCCTGTTTTATTTGTAAGGGAGATCTTGTGTAAAGTAGATTTTATTGTCATTCCATATTATATGTCTTTTTTTTCTTTGCTGCTGATAGAATTGCAGATATGTCTTGTTAGTTAAGTAGTTTAATATAAACTTGTCTTGGTTTTTCTATATTGGGTACAGGTCTGAGTGCTCTATGGGCTCTTTCAATATTAATCTGTTTTGCCAGGTGCATGTTCTCTAGCAGTATTCCCAGGATTTCCTGTATATGTTGCATTAGTTTAGGTAAGTGCTTTCTGGAATACCTCTGATGATTATATTATTTCATCTAGATCTTGCTTCTAGATCTATAATTTTTTGTCTTAATGTATTTTGTGTTTTTATCAGAGCCTTTTTGAAGTTGGTCAATTTTAATTTCATTTTCTAATACCTTGGCCTCTGTTATTTCCATCCTGTTTTCTATCTGGGCAAAAGAGCTTCCAAATGTTTCCAGTTTATCTGAGAATTTTTGAATGGCCATTTGAACTAGTTGTAGGGCTGTCTACAGCTCATTTAGTGTCATATATTGCTCTTGTTTAGCTTTAGTGTTAGTTTTACTTGTTTCCTGTAGCTTTCCAGTTCTAGGTTTCTTTGTTGCTGTGTCTTTCTCAGATGAAGCAAGTGCAGAAAATTTGGTTTTGATAACTTGTGCATCCATGTTGTCAGGTTCCTTAGACATCTTTTTTTTTTTTTCAGTGTCCTCGTCTTTATTTTTCTGAAGATATTTGTCAGTTATTCTCCTTTGTTGGATTCAGTAGTTTAGTACAATAGACCTCACAATATCAGTTAGCTACATGTGCTTGCTCAGATCCAGATTAATTTTACTTTTTGAGATAGTGTTATGATTTTATATATATCCAGTACTAGTTCGAGGCAATGCTTCTCTATCTGATGGTCGTATTTTGAATTGAATAACTTGTCTCTGTACCTAGATATTTCGTTATTTTTGATTTTTCCTGTAAGAGCTAAGTGGATACAGTGCTCATAGGGTAGCAGCCATCTTGGATCTCCAGAAGGATACAATTTTTATAAAAGCACAAATAAGCAACTAGACTGGTATTCCACAGCAGAGTTTGTTAATTGAAATGGCACATTGCATGTATGCTCCAAACCTGGCCATGAGAAAGCAGCCAAGACCTGTATTAGTAAACATGCAGTCATACCAGCAGAATAAGTTGATCCTGACAAAACTGTGCCAGAAGAGCAAAGTGTTAATATTGGAGATAGCAGAGTGTGTGTGGAAAAATATTATACACTGTACACTGGGCAGAAGAAAAACAAATGTATCCCAGCAATCAGGGAATGTCAAGAGGCAGGGGATGAAATTTAAACTGCTGTATCTGTCTGTCTTCAGGATATTTTTTCCCTGTGGGATCAAAGTAATTTTTGATGCAGAACAGGCTAAGGAGGAAATATAAAAGTTTGTCCAACAAAAAGAAAGCCATCAAACAGAAGGTGACTCTGGTTCTCATTTTTCTGATAATAAAGCTCATACCAGAGAAACCTTTTCTAATGCTCCAAAGGAAAATGCTTGAAAGACAGAAAAAAAGCACAGGAGTTGACTGGAAGAATCTGAAGTAACTTGAACTTGAACCAAGTCTGGGTTTGGTAGATGGAAATGAATAGGAAGAAGTCCATCAACACTGAAATGAGTGAATTACTGTGAGTGTACAAAGAATCAATCACATTTTTGAAGTACGGATTTACAAGAAAAAGTTGATTAAAATTATGTGACTTGGGTTGACGTTGATAAATTTGAAGGGACTGAAAAGCATATACACTGCTTCATGTCACTGATGTTTAGAAGGACACTAAAAGGAAAATATAGGAAAAAGATTAACTGTAAGTAAACAGATGTTTACTTTTAATAGTATTTGTATAAACATTTCATGATATAAATTCCATGTTATATTTTTAATGATTGCTGTATGTGATAAAGATACTAAAGTAAACACGTTTTTTTTTCTTTTTTAGTTTTAAGAAATATGGGCATTAAAATGTAAAAAGAGAAGAAAGGCTGGACAAAAGCATGCTCAAGTTAATACACTGTAATCTTGGGCTGTTTGGATGGGGATGGAGAGTAAAAGTGCACTGATTATAACATGAAGAATTGAGGTGTTTTATCTTAGTTTGGCATAGGTGAATGTCTGGATTAATGATCTTGGCTTAATCTAATAAAAAGTTTCATGTGTAAGCATGTGTGACATAAAAAAATAACTGAATGTAATTAAAAATTTTCCTTTAGCAAATAATCGTCCAGTGTTAGTTGAGAAATCTGCAGCTGGGGGCAGCTATACATTCTGTTCTTAGATTTCCATGGAGACATGCTGATTATAGGTCCAGACAATAAAGCTCAAGAGCTCTGAAATTCTTTGCTGAGAGAAATGTAAAGTTAAAATGTGCAAGGTCAAGCAGATTAGTGAAAAATAAAGTTTGAAATTATTGGAAGTGAATAAAATATAACAGTTTTCCTGCTGCTTAAACACCTCGATGTACGTACTAGAACAGCATATAATTTAGTTTTATTTAAAGATAGCCAGTGCACTTTTTTCCTAAAGCTAAAAGCTAGGGTTTTAGGAAAGCATACAAGCTGTTTTTCACATCTGGGAGGGAAATAAAGATAATTCAAGAACAGACAACAATTGATGTAAGTGGGAGCAAAGGCTGTTGCATGTGCTTTAACATGGATAACCTTAATTTTAAGTTAGGTAATGTCCATGTGTGCAACTGTTGATTTGGGACAATTGTACCCAACAAGAGGGTTAAACTTCATTATTTGAAGATGTACATAGTTTTGTGTGTTTGTTTTAAGTTAATAGGTTATGGAGGTGTTCTGAGGCTGTGATTTTTTAAAGGTTTTCATCAAAACAAAAAATCTTGTAAAATGTGACAGGTTCAAATGGAGATGACAAGAAAAAATTAATAAAGGATCAACCTGCCTAACATTAGTAGGTGCATGTAACATAAAAGCTGGGAACATACACTTAAAAAAGCTGACATATATATATATATATATATATACATATATATATAATAGGTGGGTATAATAACTTCTTATCATAATGAGTACACTATTCGTATTATTTTGGAATATGAATGGCCTTACAGGTATAGACAAAAAGGTAAGAGTACTGAATTATATTAAAAAATGCAGAGTGCAAATAACAATGCTATATGAGACACATTTGGAAAAATATGAGCATAGAATGTGATAAAGAAAGGATTTTAGGATGGATATTCAGCAGAATATCAGGGACAAAAGAAAAGGGAAGTACTTATTCTAATTGCTAGATGACTGTCAATAGTAATAGAAGAGGAAAAAGATACTAATGGTTGATTTGTGGCACTACACTACTACTCTACATGTTATTATTAGTAAGCAATACTGAATCAAACCCAGGAGATCTACTACACAATCCTTTCCTCACTCTCAATTTAGCCATCCATGTAGCCATCTAAAATATGCTTTACTAATTTTAGGAGTCATTACAATAAATTAGAACAATTAGAACACTTCCTGCTGACACATTATCCTAACATGCTAGTCATAATCTTGGTGGGAGGACTGTTTTGCTTTATAATCATAATATTCAAGTAGAATTCAAAACCTAACCTTATTCAGTGATCATAATCTGAACTGACCCTAACTGATCTATAGTTATCACCTCCTATGCTACCACCTATATATCCCCCTAGCCATAGCCTACCTGCTTCCATCATCCCCCATTGTGAGATTCACACAACTCATTAACTAACTGGTGCTAACTTATAACACTTTCAGAAATGTTATCACACTGGGAGACTTTTTCCTAGATGTTTTTTTATCCTCATGCCTACCTACCATCAAAATGCTATCATGGCCACCCAT
This sequence comes from Protopterus annectens, assembly GCF_019279795.1. NCBI lineage: Eukaryota > Metazoa > Chordata > Ceratodontiformes > Protopteridae > Protopterus > Protopterus annectens. The sequence goes on from NC_056732.1 coordinate 65,121,796, forward strand.
TCATTCCCCACTGAGACAAAAGCCCCTGGTGTTTATTCATTCTCCTCATTCACCTATCCAGTGAGAGTGGTCTGTGCCATGCCCAACAACCAGATAGCCATTAGGGGATTTTCTACACAAGTCCTTAACTTTCCCTTTAATGGTAAAATAAGCAGTTGAATTACTGTGGCAGCTACCTGTGATCTGCCACAGGACCATGCACAATTCTACACATGTCCTGCCAAAACTACTGTCATCCCAGCTTGAACAACAATGTTGACTTCCCTCCTGATAATTATAGCGATGCTTTTGCAGAGACTGCCCTCTTCCTACCCATGGACTGACATTGAGCATGGAGGGATTGCCACCAAATCCCTACCCAGTATAGGTGCACTAGCAAAAAGATACACCTCTCCCCATCTCTTCCAGTGCTTGAGCTACTAATCAAACTCACACCACTGGGGGCATAGTCATCGCTTTATTCCTCCACACTGCAGAGCCAACTATATTGGGAGACTTTAACTCCAATCACCTATGTCCATTTAAATGTGATTCCAACAATTACGTCACAGACCAGTACCTAGTGCAGATTCTTAGGACTCCACTAGATTCAATGTCAGAATAAGCAATCACATTTCAACCTCATCATAATCAACACACCTGTCTCCTATTTCTGTCCTCTCCCTATCCACTGTGACCATTTCCCTATACCATTTACTTTACTATTCCCATTAAAAAAACAACAACAACACTAATTTACATTTTACCAAAGGCAGAAACAAATATGGCTAATCTACAAACAAAATTATTAGCCTTTGACTGGTTTTCAGTCATTAACACAACTAACCCTCTGAAACAGCTCAAACATTTAACAATAATTTGTTAGCTTTATATGAAAAATACTCCCCAGTCATCTCTAGACTCTACAAAATCTAAGCAAAATCACTGGATAAGAAAAGAACTGAAAATTATTATCAAACTAAGGGTCACAGTGTGGTAAAAACAGAAACAATCCCAAACCCAGAAACAAGGGTCTTGTTCACAACCATAAGGATGTTTGCTAAAAATCCATCAGGCAACACAAAGCCACATACTTTCAATCTCAACTAACATCCCTTTGGAAGCAATCCAGGTGATGTAAATACTGATTCATGAAATTAGCAGCCTAATATCAAATAATGACCAAACCAAAAATAAATATTCATGTCCCTATCTCCCCATACCCTTACGTAATTCTCTCTACTACTACAGGCTCTCACCAAATCACAGAAGCTGGATTACCAAATCTCAGAAGCTGGATTACTTGCTTTGGAAGGGTATTTTAGAGCTACACAGTTAAGGCTCTTATTTATTTATTTATTTTTATTTTACATTTGTTGACCGTGATTGTCTGACTGAATTGAAGAGACCTTTTTCAGCAGAGGCCCAGGGAGAAAAGCTCCAACATATTATACAATTTTCATTATAAATTAGCATTAAACAGCAATGTTACAGTATTATTACAAGGCATTAAGTAGCAATACAATGTTATACAGTGTCAATAATCAGGAGTATAGCATAACTATTTTAAGATGTATAAAAAGAAATATGTCATTAAGATGAGTATAGTTTTTGGGGTAAGTGGTTACAAAAACCCAGTTATATATATGTATAAAACCCAGTTACTTATATGTAATACAAGCAGAAAGCTACATTTCAAAGTGGAAAGGGATGATGATGAAGCAGGGGAGGAATCAAGAAATAAGAAAAGAGAGTGGAATTTTCAATGCAGATCCCTAAGGAGAATAACAATAACCATGCAAAATATTATATTCAAAAATTATCAGAAAATATTCTAAAAACTAAGCCAACATGAGAATGGAGAAAAGAGATTCTGCCATTAAGGATGACTGCAATTGGGGGTACACAGAATAGACAAGAGACGGCTGGAATTTACTGGAAAAAATGGCTAATGAACCAAGTTGTTGAGAACAAATAATTAGAGAGGAAAAGGTGATAGAATGGGATAAGACCAAGAAGACATTTGACTGCAGGGTAGAGATCACCTTCCCTATTAGAGATTGGTGTCAGAGCATAGGTAAAGAAAAAGGGATAGGGGAATCCTAAGTGAAAGACCCACTGGTTGAGCTTTTAGTTGAATCTAGAACAGAAGCTGCTGTTAAAAAGAGATAATTAGTAAGGAATATAAAATACGGTAGAATAAATATAGGAATCAATCAGAGGAGGTCAGAAAAGATTGGGAAGAGAGATTAGATAAGCAATTCCTAAAGAAACTGTGGGAGGGCATACATATGATTTCCAAATATGCAACAAAGTCTTGAAGATTTAAGATTTTTGCTTGTAAGTGTTTGAATAGGTACTTTTATAACCCAAGCAGACTCCAAACATTTTTTTCCTCAAGTATATGGCAAATGTTGGAGGTGTAATGGGGAAGAAAGAAGTAGATGGGAACATACATTTTTTGGAGTGTAATCAGTTGGCAGGCTTTAAAAATTCCATACAGAGTATTCTGCCAGGAGTACTGGTGAGCAAATGAGTGTAACTCAGGAAATGATTTTTTAAACTGGGATACAGGATTTGAATTACCCAGACATAGTAAAGTCTTGTTAAGTTTAATTCTGGTGCCTGCCAAAAAAACAATTACTAGAAAATGGAAATCAAAGTCGAAACTAACCATATTTGAAGTAGTGAAAATTGTAACAGAGATAAAAGAAGAGGAAGTGGAATCTTTAAAAATGGTACAGGAGTAAATTACATAGAAAAAATGGAAATTGTGGAAAAAAATACATGCAGAAAAAAATGATTTGGAGGAGGAATGAGTTTTAAGAGAAGGCAGGAATTTAGCAATGTATGTAATGTTGGGTTGACTGTATTGTATAAAAGATTATATGTGATATAAAATGTTTGTAAATGTGAACTTGTTAATATGGTTTGATTACTTTTATACAAATGTAAGTTTGCCTATGTTACAAGTGATAATTCAATAAATGGCACATTGGTGCAGCAGTTAACATTGTTACCTCACAGCAAGAGGTTTTCTGGTTCGATTCTCAGCTGGGGTGCCTTCTGTGTGGAGTCTGCATGTCCTCCCTGTGTTTGTGTGGGTTTCCTCTGCGTGCTCCAGTTTCCTCCCACATTCCAAAGATATGCATCTGGAGCATTTCTCCCCGGGCCTCTGCTGAAAATAGGTTCTGTCCTAGTCAGACTTTCCTGGTCAACAAATGTTAAATAAACTTTTCTTTTAAATCACAGAAGCACACCCCCACACACAATACCACCAGTTTGCTTTAACATAGTAATGATAAAATGGATTGAAAACTGTTAGGTCAGATCTTGATTGAAGTACCTGCTGAAACTGATGAGCTTCAATAAAGTTTTATTAATATGCACCATGAATACTTAACAGATCCATTACAACAGATTTACATCATCTGTCTATGAATAACTCCACGAAAATCACATTGAAACAAGCCATATTTCCAAACCAGCTTCCACTACTGACTTCAGTCTGATCTCCTTTTTAGCCACATTGGGTAAAACAGGCAAAATGTTTTTTTTTCATAAATAATCACCTATATACAAAATGTGTTATTTTAGCCAGATAACAGTTGGCCACTTTATATACATACCCACATTGATAACACACTTGTAAATATAAATAAAAACAAATTAAAAGAGTCAGTGTTCATTGTCCTAAAGAAGTCTTGGATTTTGTAGACCACAAAAGTCCTACTTCAAGTCTTAAAAGCATCCATAGTTAGTACCAAAACCTAGAGATGTTTAGCAATTACATCTCTAACAGGTATTCCAAGATGAAACTAAAATCAGATACTTCTCCCAGCACCACACTAACCAAAGGTTTACACAGGGCTCCGTTTTATCCCCACTACCATTCTGCATCTTTACCAACTGACTCCCCTGAGACCTTCAACATCTGCCTATCATACTATAAGCAGATGACACAGAATTTCTCCTAAAAGAGCACAAATGCATGTGTTTCATGAACAATGGTCACCAGTGCTCCTTTCAACATGGTTCAAGATTTTCTGGCTCGTTAAAATATACCCTGAGGAGTCTTCACACTATAAATATGTATATATGTTGATGCTGATAGCCAAACATATAAGTGCAGTGTCTTTTATGCAGCTTATGAGTCCTGCTTAGTCAAGTTATCCAAATCTCTTCTCAGATGGTATTTAGTGCACTATGTTACTTTTTTATTCTTTGATTGTACAGTTTTTTTCCTCATGTTTCTATAAATAAGAAATACTAAAGATGCTTTTGACTGAGGTTGCTTCTTAGATGTCTTTATATATAATACTACTCTGTGTGTAAATACCACTGTATGAATTCTACTGTTCAAAAGCTGTAATCCTATTTATAGCTAAACAGTTTTGATGATGATTGCATATTCTGTCTATGCAAAACCATCTTTGGAATCATTCTGTCTGGGAATGTCCTGATCAAAGAAAACTTGCTGTATTCACTCTTACTGTTTGTTTGCTCACTGAGCCAGAGGTGTGGCTGACAAGGATCACTTGACCAGCCCACCTACCCATTAAAGAAATAGCAAATAAAATAAATAAAAATGTATAGTTTCAGTCAATTTCACTATAGAGTTAAGAAAGAATTAGAAAACAAAACTATTTTGATTTCTTTCTAATTGATTAAAACAACATGAGCTTTCTTTTAAACACACACGCGTGCGTGTGCGCGCGCACACACACACACACACACACACACACACACACACACACACACATACATACACACACACACAAAATAACACTAGTACTGACAGTAAGAGCAGCGGTAAAAAGGAGACGTTTATACAATGCTGCAGTTTGCGATTCAGAGACATTTTAGTAATAATTTGAAATGATATTATTATTGGTTAATCTGCATGTCTCTGAATCACCATTTATTAACACTTGTACTAATCAGCACTTTCCTGCAGTAGTTAACTCTGAGACCTCATGCATCTCATTGGCACAGGCACTTCCTCATTCACTATGGACCTTCTCTGGATGGGCCACCCCATGGTGTAATGGGCAGGCTAGGGGCCACAGTCTGGGGTCCCGCAAGTGGCAGGTCCCCTTCAACCACTGGTATCTGGCTGAAAGGTGACAGGGGACTATCGGCATTTGGTTGTAGATCCCTTCAGCCATTGGTGTTGGTTGAAGATTTACAGGGATTGTGGTGGTATGTTATGGCCTGGTTGATTTGACATCCTTCCAATTTCTGCCATTTACACATATCTTAATATTCTTGGTTACCATTGATTGGTCTGATTGGCATTGACTTCTGATTTGGCATTGATTTGATACATAATTTGATCTGATCGATATAATAAATATGTGGGTGTGGCCATTTCTTCCAAGTAAATGTGTGGTGGGATTCATTATAGCAATAACCCACGCCTGGGTGTGGGTAATGCTAAATTTACCCACGGTTGGCGTGGTTTGGTCCCGAGGGCGAAGCCCGAGGACCAAACAAAGCCAACCGTGGGTAAATTTAGCATTACCCACACCCAGAAGTGGGTTATTGCTATTATACCATGACATTATTTAAGAAAAGAAACTATTCCTTTTCTTAAATAATGGCATAGTATAATGCCTGTTTACTGCCCTTCCGCAGATGTCTGGCATCCGCGGCAGTTCTGATGTACTGCGCGCCTGCGCAGTACATCAGAGCTGAGCAAAAGCAACGGAGAAAGCAAGATCTCCGTTGCTTTTTTTTAGTGTCTCGCTATGTTAAATGAGTTTAACATAGCGAGACAGTTTTAAAATAAGCAATGGACATCTCCGTTGCTTATTTTAAAACTGTCTCGCTATGTTAAACTCATTTAACATAGCGAGACTTTAAAAAAAGCAACGGAGATCTTGCTTTCTCCGTTGCTTTTTTTTAAAACACTGTCTCGCTATGTTAAATGGGTTTAACATAGCGAGACAGCTTTAAAATAAGCAACGGAGATCTCCGTTGCTTATTTTAAAGCTGTCTCGCTATGTTAAACCCATTTAACATAGCGATAGTAGAGTATACTAATGGAAAAAGTCCGGGCGACGGACCTTTTCCATTAGTATAACTCGATTTACAACGGGCACGCTGGCCAATCAGCGTGCACGTTTTGGGGGATCATGGTATAATAAATGATATGCATGCTTATTTACATCCAAAGGTAATGATAGATAGGTGTTCTAAAACGCAACTTTTTCACTCTGTTTTGTTACTTTTACTCTGTGTCGCTTGATCCGCGGTGGTACAGCGGTAGCGTTGTTGCCTCATAGCAAGAGGTTCTCCCGTTCAATTCTCAGCTGTTGTGCGGGGAGTGCCTTCTGTGTGGAGTCTGCATGTCCTCCCTGCGGTTGGGTGGGCGTTCGAAAGACATGTGTAAAAGGGCATGCCTTAGTTGAAGGTTGAACGTCGAGCTAGCACTTCGGCGTTCGTCAAAATCTACTGCCAATCATTAGCGGACCGGAGTTCCGCTGTGGCGACCCCTAACCGGGAAAAGCCAATAGACAACGACAACTCTGTGTCGCTTGTCTCATGCATTCAAAAGAGATGATAAAGCGCTGTATGAGTTCAAGACATTTATTGTACATAAACATGTCAGGAACTGTAATTGGAATATGCACTTAAGCTGATTCACTCATTACTTCAAAAACACTTGCATGTGCATCTCCGTTCATGCCTGCATGCAGTATGGCTAACAAAATGGCACTGTTCTTGCACTTTTTCAGTACTAATATTCCTGTGCTATCTAGCTACAGTGGCTGACCAGTAACAATACACATAATGATCTACATCCTCCCTCTTTGATTTGTTTGACATGCAATAGGAGAACAAGACAATGCACATGCTAGATATCACTTCAGTATTAACAACAAACCAGAACTCAAGTCCAAGTCGCTGTGTATTTTGGATGTGGTCTAGAAATTCTACTCAATCTAGTCAAATAAAAGCTTTATCTGGGTTTAACAACAGGGACAGTCTCTGGGGAATTCTTCTCAATAGGAACTTCGTGGATTACATCAGGGTTATTTGAGGAAAATACACTGTCCTCTGAAATTGGAACAGGTGTAGGGTCACTCTGAGAAATAGAGTGTTTGGTACAGGCAATCTGCTGCATCACTGGTTTGGAGACTGGAAGTATGTCTTAGGTTCCTTCTGAAATCCATTCCTTCTGATTGTACAGTATAAGATCTCTGTTCACCACAAATGTTGTGACTTTCGGCTTATCCCGGTTAGGGCTCGCCACAGCGGAACTCTGGTCCGCTAATGTTTGGTAGTGGATTTTTACGTGCCGAGTTACCAGCCCTAACGCACAACCTTAAACGAAGGCACACCCATTCACGCATGCCTCCACACAGAAGACGCTCTAGCTGAGAATCGAACGCGACGTCTTGCTGTGAGGCGACAACACTACCGCAGTACCTCTACTGCGGGTTCTGTTCACCACAAATACTTTTGATAATTCCCACTCAGTCATATCCTTTAAATGTTTGCATCCTCACAATCTCTCCTTGTCTTAATGGCCTGTTTTTTGTAGTCGTGCTATTCTGTTGTCTGGGTGCTCTTGACAAAGCATATGCAAGGTATAAATATTTGCTTTTGCATAAACAATACTGAAATTGTACTTCTGCAATTTTAACATTGTGCTTTGCAGGCATGCTGGGGCAGAATGTATTGGCTTTTTTAGAATTGTCACTAAAGGTTGGTGATTAGTCTCTGTTTGAGCAGGTTTGCCATAAATATAATCACTATACTTTGAACATGGGAACACTACTGCTAAAAGCTCTTTTTCCATTTGCAAATACTGCATCTCAGTTTGGGTTAAAGTTCTGAATGCATAGGCTGCTGGTATGCCTTCTTGAAGAATGCTGCACCAAGACCATACTTTGAAGCATCTCATGAAAGAGTTACTAGTTTGTGAACATCATAATATCTCAATGTGGGTGGACTGGCAAGTTTCTGCTTCAGAATGTCAAATGCCTTTTAGTGTTGTTCCAACCAAGACCAGGTTACACTTCTGCATCTCAACTCAAGTAATGGTGCTGAAAGCTCACTCAAGTCTATAATGATCTTTCCTAAATAGCTGACCATACCAAGAAACATTGCAAAGAGGTGACATTGTCTGGAACTGGCACCTCAAGAATTGCTGCTTGCTTAGATGGATCTGGTTGTAAGCCAGAACTGGTAAAAAAAAATGACCCACATAACTTCTCTCAGTGTGAATTTACATTTCTGAGGATTCCGTTTAAGACTGACTTCATGTGTACTGTCTAAAACTTTCTTGAGGTTTCTATCATGTTCATCTTAACCATTGCCTCCTACAATAATGTCTACTGAGATAGCTCATGAACTTCCTCTACTATTACACAGAAGAATTATTTTGTAACAGGACCACCTTCATATTACATGAAACAACACACATTCTACAAACATGCACTTTTATTTTAGCAAAAAGAGAAGTCTAGTTCTTAGGGTTGCCAACTTTTCAAATGCCCAAAGTGGGACATTTTTGGTAGAAACGTGAGATTTTTGCAAGACAAAACGTACCCACGGCCAGTACCAGTACATCACGTTTTTTTGCTGAAATAAAAGCTTATTCTTGTAGTATTTGAGTTGCTTATGCTATTTCATATAACATTTAGGTGTTTCAGATAAAAAAATAACTGTTTTTGCAACTACTGAATAAAATTTAGGAAATTTTGTTTGTCTTGAAATCTCAGGACATTTGTCAGTTTTTAATTTTTTTTCGCAGGACACAACTGCCTAAAGAGGGAGTCTTCCCTCGCAAAGTGGGACTGGTGGTAACCCTCCTAGTTCTTCAGGTTGATTGTGGATATGGTTTCTCTTGCAAAATCTCAGTTGTCAATAAAAATGTCCCACTTCGGTGATTTGAAAAGGTTGCAAGCCTAGTATATCCCGACGATAACATGACTGTTGTGTCCACCTGTTTATCCAAGTCTATAAACTGATTTTAACTCTTGTAGTTTTGTAGCAAGATCTCGTATCTTAGAAAGAACAGTTACATCATAGACAAGTTGAAGATACAATAAAACAACGCTACTTTTACTGGTGACTACCGCTTAAGTATTTCACATATTTTTGCTGTAGTCTTCCCCCTACACACTAATACAGTTCCCAGAAGCCTCGGTTCTTCTGTCCCGCTTAGAAGAAGTGACTTTTGTTTACTTCCTGGATAGCTTTACTGGTCAATACCAACGGTTAACTCGGTTACGTTGGGAACACCGGCTTTTGATAGTTCACGTGTGTAGAGCATGCATGATTTTTTTTTTCTTGGAATGCTACAGACAGAAGCTCACCTTTGCTAAAACTCCTAACTAATTGTTGCTGCTGGAATTGTTGTAGGCATTCCTTATTTGTGGTGTTTTGCAAGGGGAGCTGGTGTGGTAGTGATAATGTTCGCGTAGTTTTCATTTACAAGTCCTGTGTGAGCACCAAGAGCAACGTAGTAGATTTTGTAATTGCTTTCTGAAAAAAAAGCTTGTTTTCTTGATTCTATAATGCAGAAAACGGATATTGGAAATAAAGAAAGTGGGAAAATATGGTTCCGAAAACCTACACCATCAGCTGCCGATGGGTAGGTAAATAAGGCATATAAATGCTCATTGTACCTTATTTCTTGCAATAATGTATGACATCAGGACTTTCCAAGAATTGCTTTGAAAAAAAAAGTATTTTGTTGTAGTTGAGGCTTTTTTTTTTTTTTTTTACTAGTCAAGCTTATAATCGTGTTTTTACTTAGGGTTTTGAAGGTATGTACGTCAGAGTGGGAAGCGAGCCCCGTTTTTATTTATTGGGGTACCAGTTTAATTTGCAAGTTACAGACTACTGTATTGAACAGTTGTTCTACGGGCGTTTGATTGACACTTGTATTACCCGCATTACATGTGCAGTTTTTATCGGCAGGTGACATTCTTTACAGGAATCGGGGTGCTCCATTATATCCATGTCTTGCATTGATGTGCTTCTATGTATTCTGATACAAAAGAAGCATTTCTAGCTAAATCATGATAGAGAACTGCAATGTCTGTTTTAGTTCAGTAACAGTATACCTGGATATTAGAATGTTTTTAAGGTTGTAGGTTCCTGACTGTTGGTTATTTGGTGATAAATGTATGTTGTTTTGTTCAGTAAGTTAAAATAAGTTATGATTCTAACTTTGTGTAAGCATATGGGTTTCTTTGTATTTGTTTTCAAATTACAAACACACACAAAATCTGATATTGAGGGTCCCTAGTAGCCTTTTGAACTGCATTGACCATTTCATTAACAGGATTGAGTGTCCTCAGCTGTCTTTGCAGCTATTGCTTACTGCATAATTTTGGTAACTTGGTATGATCCATTGCACAGAAGTTGGTATTTAGGGGTAAATGCAGAGACCATACGCCACAACACCTAAAAGCCTGCAAGTGAGTGATGCATCTAAGGACTAGAAATTATTCATAAATAAATTATCAGTTGCATTGGATATGATGTTACAGGTCTCTGCTGTAAATAGTTTGGCCTACATGGAGTACAAGGATTTCCTGACTAAACAAATAGTGCAAAATCCAAACAGGAGTGGAATTATCTTGTCTGTCATCCTCACAAACCTAGGAACTTTCTGTTGCTTATCCATCATTATACCATCTATAATACAGATCTTGATTTATTTTATTTTTTATGCATCAGTCCAGCCTATGATTTTTTTAATGGATCTATTTTTGTCCGCCCCTGTTCCACTCACTGATCTACCCAAGTCACCATGACTCTATTTATTTCTGTCATCATTACTTATTTAAGGAAGGGGTCCTTGGCTGGACCCTGCAGTCAGGCTCTCCTTCTGCAGGAGGAGAGCAACTTCAGCTTCGTACTTATATATGCATTCTGACAGTACAAGGGAAGTGGCCAAATCTTGCTTTAACTCTGCAGGTGGGCACTTGCGGTCCAGGAAGAAATCAGTGTAATGGCCTTCAATCTAAGCCTCCTATCTCTAAGACAGCTACTTCTCCCATTAGGGAGAGGTGAGAGTTGAGCAACAAGCACAAAGTGTCTAACTGGGTGGCATGAGCATCATGCAGGTATCAGCATCCAGTTCAACTTGCTCATCCCACCTTTGCTACCTGAGTATATTGTCATACAATCAGAAAGCCTTGCAGGTCTCTACTAGGGTGACTTCCCCAGTCACAGCCATATCTTTCCTACTCTCCAAGGATGGGCACACCCATGCTCCATGACTCTGCCGTAAAGTGACCATGCCATTGTTTGAACTTGGATCGACTGGGCCATAGTTAGGGATTTATTCCTGTACACTACCAATGAAGGCTAACCTGTGACCTTTCTAGTGTTAAAGTGTAGTCCAGTACTCGAGGCTTGGTTTCATGTGTAAAAACCTGTTATTTTCTTCTTTTCATTTATCAAAACCTGTTCTTATACTTTTCTGTCCTGGTTGATAGCTATCCACTTTTTCTTGTTAGTGGAAAAAATATGACTATAATTTCTAGGTGCAAATAGCATATTTGTACTCTGATTTACTTGTAGTACATGCCTGGTGTTCCCCCCTTTCTTTCAAATGTAAGTTTTTTTTCCAGTAGGTATAAGGACTTCACTGACTGAGACCCTCCACCTCCATTTCTCTGAAGTACAGTGGTCAGACTCCCTTTGCAAAACCACCATTCTGCAGTCTCACTCCATAAGCTGTAGTCATTTCCTGAACTTAACAGAAAAGTAAGTAGTGGTTAATAGCTCAGAATTATTTGAATAATTGTTCAAACTAAAATGAACTAGTAGCCACCCAGAATGGACCTCTGTCTCCTGCTTGTAAGGGAGTTCAAATTACTATAGCCACTAAAGCTCTTATTAGAATAACATATGTTTACAGAGTTATTGTAGTAATGCTGCCAAATACAGTGACCTTACCTTGCCAACAGTCTGCTGCAGTCAGTGTTTCTATGTACATGCATTGGTTTTCTCTTCTTTATGTTGCACAAAGCAGATTGACTTTCATCTTCCAACAACTCTGAGCAAGGATGATATAGTCCTGTCCTGTTAGAGTAACCTGTCTTCATTAAAAATAAATAAAGCACTTTGGTGTCGCAATGATAAACACATTGCTTTTTTCATCCAGTATAGCAGGATAAAGTCTTCAGTCCGTGTCAGATAAACAGAACATAATGATTGATTGACTTATAATAGGAATGTTAAACAAAATATTATATCAGTTCACAGCAAACAAGATGGTCCTGGTACTTGATGTATTAAGTGAAGTAGGTAAAGATAATCTACATTTTTTTTATTTTTATTTTACAGAATAATGGCAGTTAGATGAGACTTATGACCTTGAGTTGCTTTGACTATGCATCTTTTTAATATTTTATAGTTGTATGTTAATACTGGTTATAGTTTTGGTGTTGTATTTATATTTAGTTTTCCAAGTTCTCAAGTACATCTGCTGTCTCCTTTAAATGTGTATTTGGAGCTGGAAGTAATTGTGGTTATTTACCATTTTACCTTTTTCCAATTAAAAAAATGAGACTATTTCTGCAAGAGTTTGCAGAATTCCTCATCAGCCTTCTACAGGAGTTAAATAACTGGCTGACTTTAGTTTTTTAGAATGTGAAAACATGAAGACTCCCTACCCTGCATTTTTCTTATAATCTCCTTTTTTCTTCATCCTTACTTCCTTCTATAACCATAATACGAGCACCATCTCTCATACTAAGACAACACTCAATTTCCTGTCACTGTCTCTAATTATGAAATCTCTGATATCTCTTTCAAATATCTTATTAGAATTGTGTCAGTTCTCATTTATTAAATACTAATCAATGTAGCGAATAATATGACTGTTTTTCTTCACATATTTTCTAAAATTCATGCCATTGTTTTTCATTGCATTCTACTATGAAACATATATTTTATTTTTATGTCTCATTACAAATTCTTTTTCAGTCCTATCTTTTGTGCTGTAACGTGATACTTTGTGTTTTGAAATTATCTGTAATTGATTTTTGAAAGATCGTGTTTGTGGAGCTTTTCTCCCTTGGCTTCTTCTGGCCCAGTCGGAATTTCCTGGTAAACAAATGTCAAATAAATGTGGATTGATACTGATATTTATTCTTTCTCTTTAGACTTCTTGTCTTGATGGAAAGATTAGGCCTTATTCATATTATTTCTTATTTAGCACACTGTGTGGGACGCTTCTTGGACCTAGTTTTCCAAATAGGTTTAAGTTAATCTGAGTTGGTTGTAGAGCCTTTGCAATGGACTGAACATCACTTAATTCTAGGCTTGAATTTCCACCTTTAAATCGCCTGATATTGTAAAAGAAATAAAAATGCAAAAAACCGAAAGACATCATTTGTGAAGATTTCAATTAGTCTGTTTTTAAAATGGCTGCGAGTTGTACACAATGACCTTGACCTTAGTACACAGTCAGATGTCTAGTAAAAGTATTTTTTGTTTGTTTGGTTTAACTAGTCTGTAGCAGTACGTGTTTTACATGTGGTTGCTCATGTAACATGGATTGTTGCTGAGATGTCTAGTAAAAGTATTTTTTGTTCGTTTGTTTTGGTTTGGTTTAACTAGTCAGTAGAAGTATGTGTTTTACATGTGGTTGCTTATGTAACATGGATTGTTGCTGAACTTTAAGGACAGTGTTTAATAGGACAGTGTTTACAATACCTACAGAGGAAGCCTTGATTATGGAGGATAAGCTTAAACTGGGTAAAAATGCAAGATGATACAATACTTGTTTAATGAAATTTCTCAAACAAACAGTCACCCTGTTATGTTTCGATAGTGTCTTAGTTGTAAAATGTCTGTTTTGCAGTTTCAAGATCTGGTGTTCATTTCTGACTTCTGGGTACCAAATGGCATTTGCATGTTCTCACCATATCTGTAGATTTTTTTCTCTGGGTACTGCAGTGCCCTTCTACCTGCCAGAAAGCTTGCTGGTTGATTGGCTGCTCTAAAGCCGGTCATATAAATTGTATTTACTCTTACTGGAGATCACTGCAGTTACATTTCTAACAAATTGAACAAAAGCTGTTTAAGTTATAGAGTGTGTAATCGTACATGCCTCTTGAATTCAAAGGCTTTCTCTATCTCTGAATGTGAAAATCAGGTAACTTCTTTGCTAATACGACTGACCTCATTAATGTTATTTCCAAAACCAATTCATCCAAGCTGTCTACCAGATGTCCCATTGCTGTTACTCCTGTAACTGTAGGCTGTGACAAAATAAGGAAAATAATTTTCTCCTTGTGGGAGAAACCTGTTCAGTAGGTTTGGCCCTTCATAGTTAATGGTTTCTTGCTTGAGTTTTTGGATCTGTTTTCACTGTAATTTATTCCCCTCTAAAGAAAAAAAGTTTCCTCAACTCCTGCAAACAAAGCCATTGTTTGCTCCTTTTAGCAGAAATCCTCTTTGGGTCATTTCTATTGGAAAGTACACAGCTATTTAAAACCTCCCATTTATTGGAACAGTTACTGAAAAAATGGAGTGGATTACTATGAGCCTGAAAATAGAGCGTTTGGTTAAGTGACTGTCTGTGTGTGGGAGGATAGATTGGTTTATTGGGATTGAGATTGGGTAGTCTATAGCTTCAGCTGCCATTTTAAAGTCTTCATCTGGTAAGTTGTCAGGAGCTAAGGTGGGTTTCAGATTTTTGTAGCATTTTTTTTTTTTTTTTTTTTTTTTTAGATAGTGGTGGGGATAGGATGGAATGCAAGACTGTGAATAGGGGTGGTAGGTGGGGAAGAATTCTGGCTGTTATTTTAGGGAAAGTTTTAGGGTAAGGATGAGACTGACTGAATAAAATGGGAGTTAAAGGCATCAGCTATATTGAATAAGTTACTGTTGGGTTTAACTGTATGCAGTGGCTGAGTGGATCAGCCAGGTTTAGATAACTGATTTGTGGAGAACCAGAAAGCTTTAGGATTCTAGAGTAACTATTTGAAATGTCAAGACCTGCTAGAGCGAGTCCTGAAAGATGACTGACTGGCCCAAAAAATGGAGTTTGGAGTTGCATATATTAAGCCTGAAATGGGCATTTCCTGCAGTATTCCCTTTTCTTCAAGGTATGGTTAACTTGGAGTTGGTATAAATAGGTTCTGGGTGTGTGGGGGATTTGAAGCTTAAAGGAGAAGAGTGATATTTGAGATTTGCTCTTCGTCTGGAGTTTCACTCCTTTTTCTGGTGAGTGCCAGCATTTTTGTAGGGAGACGTATTCTTGTAGGTTTTGCTTTGCAGGTCTGTGTACTATGTTTTTGTCTAGCTTAATTTGATACTTAGCTTGGTTTCTGAGCAGTCTGAATTTTTGGGCTGTGTTCCAAAACACACACATATACACCACCAAAACACACAGATAGAAACACAAAACACACACCTACATTCGCAGAGGCTCTCAATAAAAACCTGCCCAAGCATCAGGGACATCCAAAGCATAAACGCAAGCAAACTCCACCCCCCAACACAACACAAATGACACCCATAAGGCATAACAATGTCATACCCAACACTCTAGTCATAGGTGACTCTATAGTCAGGCACACTGATGTTCCACTCACTAGACTAAACAAGGAGAAAGTTACTGTCAGCTGCCTGTCAGGTGCCAGGATCCGCCACATAACGCATGCACTCAGGTCACTCCACAATAAGTACAAATATGACACTGTCATTGTCCATGTTGGTGTGAATGACCTGAGACGTACCTCCCTGGACTACATGAAAAGAGACATGGAGGAGCTCTCCGATCTTGTATCCCAGGCAGGTATGACCCTAACCCTGAGTAGCATCCTGCCATCACCCAGAATGATACCACAGTACAAGGACAAAATGATTGACTTCAACAATTGGCTAAGCTTCTGGTGTCATTCTAAGGGGATCCAGTATTTGTCTGCCTGGGACAACATGATCGACAGCCCACGATGCTTTGCGAGAGATGGCCTGCACCTGTCGCCCTTAGGATTCCGGATACTGGCTAAGGCTTTTGCCACCCCTATAGTGCCTTTTTTAGGCAAGGTTCAAATGACAAATTCACCACCATAACAGGTACAAGCAAGCAAAATCTGAGGGTAATGCCACTCAATGCTAGAAGTCTAAACCTTAAAATGCACTCACTCGAGGCACTCCTTAAAATGGAGAACATTGACATCTGTGCAGTGACAGAGACCTGGTTCAAAGCTCCAGAGAGCACCCCTGCATTACCATGCTTCAATTCATACCACACCTTTCGGCCACCTAACCCAGAAAGAAGCACTAAAGGCGGAGGTGTGTCCATATTCGTTAAGGATATCCCCACCTCCAGGCTAGTTGCACAGCATAATGCATCCAAGATTATCCAAGTGCAACTAACTCTGGGCAAGACCACAATCCAAATTGTAGCTTGCTACAGACCCCCCACCATGCCCCAGGATTCACACTCCTCATTTCTTGATACACTGGAAAGTATTCGGGTACAACCCAACACCCTAATAATGGGCGATTTCAACTACCCCACCATTAACTGGGAAAACTACTCATGTACCAACTCTTTTGCTCAACATTTTCTAGAATTCATAAATTCCAACGCCTTGGATCAACTTATTCACCCCACCAGGGGCAGCAATATCCTAGACCTGGTCATTACCAACATGGGAAACCGTGTTCCACACCAGAGGTCAATTCCTCGTTGGTCAGATCCGACCACAAGCTAATCAGCCTAGACATCCACATCCCACCCCCAGCCCCAATTAGGGAAACCATCGTAAAAAACTTCTCCAAAGCCAACTTCACACTTCTTAAGACAGAAGTGGCAAACTTCATGACACCCATGCAGATGGACAATAGAGGTATGACTGCCGAATCCTACACAAATGCACTTTATAAGCACTTACACGAGTGCATGGATCATGCTGACCCTAATAGAACCAAGATGTTATCCTCCAAAAAAAGGAAGCCAATCTGGTGGTCCTCTGCCATAAACAAACTCTACAAAAGAAGAAAGAAACTGTTGCAAAAAGAGTAAAATCCCATGACTGGAGGAACTCCCTGGTCAACCTCAGTAAGAAGCTGAGATCCCTCATAAAATCCTCCAAAGCTAGTTATGAAAACAAAATTGCCACTGACTCTAAAGACAGCCGCAAAGCATTCTATAGCTTTGTCAAGAATCTATATGGGAACACTCAGATCTGCTCTGAGTTACAGCACAATGGCACTAAATATACAGAACCAACTGATATTGCCAATATCCTAGCAGATAAGTTCAGTGCTAACTTTACCCCCCTCTCACCCCCTAGAGGGCCCATCTCTATACCGGAAGAATGCAAAGTTCCTATAATCACGGCTGCACAGGTAAAAAAAAAAACACTCTCCAAAGCCAAGAACACAGCATCCATGGGACCTGACAATATCCCAGGCTGCGTTCTACACGAACTACAGAATGAACTGGCACCCTACCGAAGTACCATGTTCAATCATAGCCTCCCCTCAGGCTTTGTACCCACTGAATGGCGCACCGCAACGGTTATCCCACTCCACAAAGGGGGAGCCACTACGGACTACCGCCCCATTAGCCTGACGAGCCTGGTCTGCAAGGCCATGGAACGTATCGTGGAACTCGTAAACAAAGACATTGGTAATCTCCAAATTCTGGACCCTACCCAGTTTGGATTTGTAAAAGGCAGATCATGTCTCCTAAACCTGATTGACTTCTGTGAAGCAGTCACCAAAGCCATAGATGAGGGTAAAATGGTGCACACAGCTTATCTAGATCTCGCCAAGGCTTTCGACACCATCCACCACTCTGGAATTCTAGATAAGCTCACTAAACTAGGTATAAATCCCTATGTCACAAGATGGGTTGCAACTGGCTCATGGACAGAACCCACACTGTGAAAGTAGCGGATTCCAAATCTGGCATCAGACCAGTGACAAGTGGAGTACCACAGGGTTCAGTCCTGGGTCCTCTCCTGCTTGGTATCTACTTCTCTGAAGTGCAGGCCAGCACAGAAGGTCTTTGGCTAATAAAGTTTGCAGATGACTGCAAACTAGGAGCCATAATCAAAACTCCTAACGATGTGGACAAACTACAAAAGGGCCTCACTGAGACAGATACCTGGTGTCAAAGCCATGGCCTGAAGCTCAATGCCAAAAAGTGTATTGTCATCCCCTTTGGTAAAAACTCTGTACCCATAAACTACCACATAGCTGGTAGTCTACTTAATCCCGAAAATGTGATGAGACCTTGGGACACAGGTGGACAGTAGTCTCTCCTTTGATAATCACATCGCCACAGTGGTCAGGAAATCCTTCTACGTGGCTCATCTCATCACAAAAGGATTCTCATCCAGAAAAAAAGAGGTAATTGTTCCCCTCTACTCATCACTCATTAGACCCATTATAGAGTACAATGTACCTCACAAGACATCTACAACAACTGGAAAGACCACAGAAATACCTCACAAAGAGGATTACTGGCCTCAAAACAGATGCCCTGTGCAGACCGTCTCAAAAAACTACAACTTTACTCCATCGCATATCGCCTACTCGGGGGCGATCTCTGCCTAACATACAAAGCTATGTCAAACCCAGAGCTGTTGGACATGCTCCACTTAAAGAAATCCTAATCCCTCCGAGCTACATGCTCTAGGGACCTAAACCTTGTCACCACAATAAACGGAACATGCTGGTGGGATAGATTCCTGTCCCAGAGACTTCCCATACTCTGGAACAGACTACCTATCTATGTCAAACAGAGCTCCTCATTAGCACTCTTCAAGAAAAATCTTGATGATTGGATGGGAAATGGGAAATTCACCCCGGGGATCACTTCTGTGGCTCTGCTCGACAGGGGCACAGGAAAATAATTTTCTTGGGTGGTGAAAGCCAGGGTACATTTTTGGCTAGGCTTGTATGGGCCCTAGGGCCGATAGCCTAGTACCTACCTATGTATTTTATTGGTAAGCCACGTTTCCCAAACTTTATCCCCAAGTTTGATTAGCTGCTTTATTTTTGTGTAGAGCCAGGGCCAGGATTAGCTTTAATGCACTTTTTTCCTCAGTGGGGCTAGTTCATTTAAGTCCCTCATAAATGTAGTACTAAACAAATCAACTGCGTCATTTAGAGGCAGGTATTTTAGGATGCTCCAGTCATAATGTTTTTGGTAGGTTATAAAGGAGTCTTTTGTTAAAATTTATGAGGTTATGTGTTTTGCTAAAGTGCTGTAGCGTTTGGGTACTGGTTTTCTTTCTTAAGACGTAAATAGGGAAATGTTCACTTAAGCAGTCAAGAGGCTACCTGAAGTAGAAATTTCATGTGGCATGGAGATAAAAATCCAATGTTTTATGGTTCTGTTGTTGTTTATTACTGTTATTAAAGCGGGTGGGAGTAGTGATTATTTGTGAGAGTCCGTGTAGGTTTATTGCTTGGGTAGGGCAGTTTGAGAGAGAGAGAAGGAGCTAATCAATATTGAAATCTCTCAGTATTATTTTTCTAAATGAATATTTGGTGAGATCCAGCAGAAAAGACATTCTGCAGTGTGGAGATTAACAGGTGGATTATAGACTCCAATGATGGACAGAGTTTTGTAATGGTTAAGTCTGAGCCTTAGCAGTTTTTTTTTTTTTTTTGGGGGGGGGGGGTTGCAGTGACCAGAATCACTGTAGAGTATTCCTGTGTAATACTGCACCATCACTTTTACACTGTCTGTTGGCCGTGAGTATGTTATAGTTGAGGAGAAGTATGTCAATGTCTTTTATTTCTTTTTTGATCCAGGTTTCAGTTAACACTGCTATATCTGCAGAGGAAACCAGGTTTGAAATTGTGGAAATTTATTGCAGATGCTTCTAATGTTTATATAGACTATGTATAGGGAAAAGAAGCTGTTATTGTATTGTGTGGAAATTGTAAGGTTGGTGAAGCGGGATGTTTGAGGATTCATAGCTGGATAGGTTTAGGGTGGATGTCACCAATGAGTTTTAAAATTAGGGTATTGTGCTGGCTGCGAGGTAACCATTTTGATTTAAGTGTGGGTTTTGTTTAGCTTTAATTTGAGAATTTTGAGGTTGTGAAAGTGTATGATGTTTGAGGAGGTTTATGTTGTTGAAAGAATATAAGGCTGGTGTTATTTTGGTTGAACTATGTAGTTCATTAGAGAGCGTTTGGCTAGTCATGTGGGGTGTAGAGTGTGTTGGGGTGAATGCGTGATGGTAGGGATGTTAAGTGGTAAAGAGTAAGAGTAGAGAGGGAATAAGGAGTTGCAAGTAAAACATAGTGAGAGGTTGTGTGTGGATAGTTATAGACTTGGATTTAAAAAAATGGCAGGAGGAGGAGTGGGTTATTAAATAGGAATTGTATAGATGGTGTGAAGGGCAGGGACGATTATGTTATGATAAGGATTGTGGGATTTGGGGGGAAGGGAGTTAATTGATGCTGTAAAGTACAGAGGGGGATAAAGACATGATTGGATGTTCTGCAGGGGAGGCATTAAAGGGGTTTCAAATCTAGACTAAATGGGAGTGGAATGAAATTGGGGGTTGGGCAGGGGAGTGTAGGAAGCCCCCAAGTGTAGCAAGGGCGAACAGAGTGGGACCCTTCCAAACTCTTGCGACTGGCTGCAGCACAGACCTTGGAGAAACTGTCTGTTTTCACACCCAACAGTTGAATTTGGTCTTGCAGGTATACCCCCCCTTTTAAATGTAATTTAACTTCCAAGGGGTTAAGTAAATAATCTGACAGAGGCTAAGGAAAATTAAGATTGTAATTTGATTGTGGAGTTATAGAATTTACTAGAACCATGTAGGGATTTTGTTTTTAATTACAGCTAAGCTATTTTCACACCAAATAAACCGTTGGGGAACGGTGAAGCAATCACACACACACCTACACCAACTATTATGTAGAAGACACACCAGTAAACCTCCATGTTGGATTTTGATGGCAAATGAGAGTAACAGTTTTCAAGAGACAGGGAGGAAATCATTTTGATTTAGGGAAAGTGTTTGAGATAAGTAGTACTGAAAGAGAAAATAAAAATTATGAGAGGAAAACTAAGCAAAGGAAGCTAGGAGGGAATAAGGGCAATTTCTATATAGATGAGGACAGCGCAGTGGTGCAGCGGTAGCGTTTTCGCCTCACGGCAAGAGGTTCTCCAGTTCGATTCTCAGCTGGGTTTCCTTCTGTGTAGAGTCTGCCTGTCCTCCCTGCGTTCGTGTGGGTTTCCACCGGGTGCTCCAATTTCCTCCCACGTTACAAAGACATGCATCTGGAGCGTTTCTCCCAGGGCCTCCACTGAAAATTGGCTTTGTTCCAAGTCGGACTTTCCCGGTTAACAAATGTTAAATAGATAAAATAAAATAAATAGATGAGTAATATTGTGCAGTACTACAAAAGGCACAATAGCAGACTTATTTTAACAAAACTGCATGGTCTTATTTGCCGCATTGCATCTAATATTGTAAGTGAATTACATTCCTTGTTATGGTGACCATTTATCTAGGTTTCAGCAGCTCTTCAGGGGCTAGGAGAGAGACACAGCACTAGAGAGGAGCCAAGAGCTGGATTAAATTTTGCAGCAGTGTATATAACTGTATAATTCAGGTAGGTAAATAACATTTACAGCTACATTATTTAAGGATTTTATAAGGCATACTGGTGTTTTTAGTAAGCATCCCAGGTGCAAAAGAGGTGTTACATTGATCTGTAATAAGTAAAACATTTTTTAAGCAGTAAAAATTGGTATGGCCAATAGACCAAGCAATAAAGAGGAATCGGCTGTTAGTCATGCACTGAATAACACTAAAGCTCTGACAGCTGAATTCTTAAGTAGATAATAATCACTACTATTTGCATCTTTTCTGAGCGCGCAAAACTTCTTGGAGCAATTATTACTTGACAGCTTTATCAGTGAATATTAACTATAAACACGACAGCTTTTCAGTGCAATGAATGATAGAAATCTTGAAAAATGCTTTCTGTTAATAAATTGACCTCCCTACAAAATCACATAGATAGTAGGGAAACTGCATTACAAAGTGTGGCAAGACACAATCAGCTTTGCAAATTTTCCACAAATGTCTTATCTACTAGATCATTTTGCAGCATACTTTCTGTATGGTTACTGGTCCTCTTTTAAATAGGTCAATTTATATTTCAAGTCTCTGTGCACTTACAGTCAGACAATATCTGCTAAAACAATAATCAAGAATTGAGTGAAAAACATGAATTGCCAGGCATGTATGAGACTCGCCTTAATCCACCAGAATGAGCATTTGGGGAATGCTATAACTTGGGATGCAAGGAACATAGATTTGAAAATGGCACCTACAGGCATAAAAGGCTAGTGCTTAACCGGGGGAGTAAGTCATTTCAGTCTACCTTTCCAAACTGTTGCAACTGGCTGCAACACAGAGCTCAGAAAAACTGAAACAATTGAATTTAGTCTTGCAGGGTATACCTCCCCCCTTTTAATTTTAAATTTGATTTAACTCCCAAGGGCTTAAGTAGAGGGGCTGACAGAGGTTAAGGAAGTTACGTTTTCATTTTGATTGCTGAGTTATAGAGTTTGCCAAGACCATATAGGGATTTTGTTATTATTAAAGTTATGCTATTTTCAGATAAATAAATGTTTAGGGAGCGGTGAAGCAGTAATGCACACCTACAATTTTGTGGACATCACACTGATAACCAGCATAGTGGATTCTGGCGCCAAAAGATAGCTCCAGTTTTCAGGAAACAGGGAAGAAATCACCTTGATGTAGGGAAGGTGTTTGAGCTAAGTGGTACCAAAGCCACTGTAGTGAGTGTTTGGGGAATACTTTAACTCAGGAGGTGAGGATCTTTAACATGATTCATCTCTGTTTAGTTTCAGCTTGCCATACTTTTTACTGTCACATTATTCCACTTTTCTGACAGTTGTACTCTATTTAAGTATTATAGTTTCATTAAATTTTACAGTGCATTTCATTGGATTTGAAAATTGTATGTTTTCCCTATGTTTTTGTATCGCTAGTAGTTCAGCAAAGTGGTTAGAAATGAAACACTAAAATAAATCTAAAGTTGGTGACTAAATGTCATCATTCATTTGAATTTCCAGCTTTGCTGTTTAGTGGTATCTGTTACCATTGATGCACTGAATACAAGGTGGAGATTCCACTGTTGAGACAGTAGGTTCAGGAGTTTGCACTAAGCCAGAAGTGTGTCGGCCATTTGTAGTCTTAGCCAACAGTGCTGTAGAAGAACCCTTGAAGGAGTTTAGAAGATGGTATTAAGAGATGGAGTTAATTTGGGAGATATGGGTAAAGTATTGTAGCTTAGATAGTGGGAATGGAAATAATGAGAAGTTGTAGAAAAGGGAGAAAGAGAATGTAAGAAGGAATAGGGAATATTGATATGGAATATTGTTTTTATTTTGGCAGAATTAGAAGTGTTTAGACAGTATCTAGTAGATCCCACCTGTTTTTCTAATTGAAGTTTGAATGTTGCTAAGGTTTTATACTTTTTAATGTGTAGAGGAATCTTGTCCTATAGACAAGGAAGGTATGGGTAATGAATTTATCACAGATTCTGGATTTACTGATTATTTTTGTTCACAATTAAGGATTTGGACCATGTATTAACTGAAGAATATTTTCTCTTCAAGGGAAAGTAGGTCACATAGTGCAGGGTTTAGTCTAGCTCAGAAGAGAAGTCACAAGCTCAAGAGGAGAGACTGGGATTCTGGATACAGACCTTTAAGGAGAACAATAATAATCATGCAGAATATTATAGCTATAAAGTAAGAGAAGGTATTCTAAGGACTAGACCAACACGGGAATGGCGAAAGGAGATTCTGCAGATAGGGATGACTGCAATTAGGGATACAAACAGTAGACAGGGGGGGGGGGGTTATTGGAGAAAACTGCCAAAGGAACCAAGGTATTAGGAACAGATAACTTGAGAGGGAAAGATGGTAGAATGGGAAGACGCCAAGAATTTATTTGGACTGCATGTTAGAGATTGTCTTCCCTATCAGGGATTGATATCAGAGTATAGGCAAAGAGAAAGAAATAGGGTGGTCTTAAATGAAAGACCAGCACTGGCAAAGTTTTTAACAGAATCTAGAATAGAAGCTGCCATTAAAAAAGGAATAATTAGTACATCGTATAAAATATTGCATGATAACTATAAAAGTCAGTCAGAAGAGGTTAGAAAGGATTGGGAAGAGAGACTGGATAAGCAATTCACAAAGAAATTGTGGGAAGATATATGTATGTCTCCCAAATATACAGCAACATCTAGAAGATTTAGGATTTTTGCCTGGAAATGTTTATATAGATATTTTTATACCCGAAGTAGACTCCAGATAATTTTTCCTCATGTAGACTGTCTTTTACAATGGTAGATTGCCTGAGAGTTCATTATCTTGACAGAGTACTTTCGATCAACTCAGAAGGAATTTTTGTTTCTTCTTGTGAACTGACTATACATTGTCAAAAGGGTTTTCAATATGAATTTATGGGATGGAATTACTTTGCGATGGATCTTATTGCATTCATAACCAGTGCTCCATGCTGCAACTCCTTAATTGCTTCCTGATACACCAAGTTAAGCAGACCTTTTCACATCCTTGAATAAATCTGCCCCCCCCCCCCCATTACCCCAGTTTACTCCTTTTCTAGCAGGAGCCAGGCAGGAGGTAATTCTTTAAGCACCCCATTTGCCTCTGTTCTTGACTCTAATCTGTCAATGGCATTTGGTCCTTTGGAAGCTTTCCTGTTTGTCAGTCTGCTGCCATTCCCCTCAACTACCCATCATCAGTGTCTGTGTGCCTTCAGCCCAGTGGCATAGTTCCTTCATCTCTAAAGTGCCAGTCTGTTCATTGAATTTATGAATGTTTTGCTATGTGGAAACAAAAAATAAGTGTCTTGAGTTCTGTCACTGGCTAGTGGATTAGATCTGTCTGCATCAAAATGTAATTTATCCTTGGTTCTTGAATGTGTTTCTTCCTGTTGGGATACAGGTTTAACTGTGTTTTGCATTCAGGTTCATTTTTAGGCCATCTCTAATCTGTGTGCTTGAGAGGATGGCCATTTTTTCCTACTATTAAACCATTAAATGTCTTCTTGCTAGGATTTCAACTTCAAGCAAAGTCTATTCACCATTTCTCCCTTAAGTGCTGAATCTGTTGCAGAAGAACTTATCCCCATCCAAGCTGGCTAGTTCGGCCAAATTAAAGGTTTTTGCCTTGAAAGTATTTCTTTTTGTGGTTGTAGTGATATCAGCTAGCAATATTTTTTGAGTCATGTGACTTGAACTCATGAGTCTTCTATGTTTTTCATAATAGATATGGTCTCCTTAGTACTGATCTTTTCTTTATCTCAGATACAACTTCTGTATGAACTACTTTGTTAAACTACTTAGCTTCTTCCCTGTTAAGTGTAATTTAAGAGATTCATTTTCATATTTTACACCTCATAACAAAACAGTCTTCACTAAAAGAACCAAAAGCTTTTTTTTTTTTTTTTGCTAAATGTAGATAGAGCAAGAATGTATCCAAGCTGTGCCTGTCAAAATGATTGACTTCTGCTGTCTCCCTTAGTTATGAAAGGTGTAGAAGTTCATTGAAGTGGCTCCAAAGACTTGCATTACCAGGGTGGTGGTAAAACTTTGGATTTTTTCAAGAATGCATCCATAGTTCATCTGTACTGCTAGTACTTTGTCTGCTGTATTTACCTTTTTTTTCCAGATAAAACAAACAGTTTTCACTTCTAGGTCTGGAACCTCTTTTCTCAGGCAGTCTTCAACATCCTTCTTCCAGATGACTTCTATCCTGGATTTTGTTTGAGGTCACTGTTTGAACCAAATAAAATCAAATTTATTATCAAGCCTAAACCTAGGATTGTTGTAATAAAAATGCAACATAGAAAAGTAAAACATTAGCCAGTGCCAGTAGCATCAAGGGATAAAGCTCTGAGTGTGGCCTAGGTGCTCCAGGTTCGATTAGCCAGTTTAGGCACTTCACAGCATTGGCAGGGGAGGATGGACAGGCTCATTCTGAGTGGGGAGGGCAGAGAAGGATACCTACAGCCACCATGTCTGAGTGGTGTAGTAGATTTCCTTGAGGCAAACCTACAACTTGCCAAGCCACCATTTTGGTTTTAACTCTCATTAGCATGTGCGTGGGAACATGCATTCACAAGGGGAAGACACTGCGTGTGCATGCCCTCCCCATTTTGAGTCCTTGTGTTGATGTATTCAGTCAGTTCTCCCCTGACCAGGAGTAGGGTTAGGACCTATACATACAAAAATGCTGTCATAACAGGATTACTGGTGTAAGCGCAATTACTGTGATGTCAACTCCCCCGCAGATGTGTGTGTCTGTGTGTTTGTGTGCGTGTGTCTGACTGTCCCTCTCTCTCTTTCTCTCTGTCGCTATTAGATCTGGGTAATTCCCTTTGCTAGAAACCATATACGTTTAAGTCCATCAGCGAGAGGCTTGATAGTTGGGAAGGTGGGAGGGAACATTAAAAGGTAAAACGTTCATTAAGTAGCACCTCTGTTTAAAAACTTTGGGCATCAACTTGATTTGCTATAGGCATCACTAAATAAAACAAGAATAGTATTATTTTATAGTAAAACTGTTATTGTACTATAACTCCTCATTGTTCAAAAATAAGCACACTGCTTGAGCGCCCCATTCAGCGTGGCCATTGTAAATTGACATCCCAATAGAAAATAGAAAAAAGTCAGGTTCCTTAGCTATTGTTGAGTGGCTGAACTTTCTGCTGAGATAAGCTAAAAAAATATCTTCAACTGTTTTAAGAGGGACAGAGCAAAGCAAGAGAAGAAAATCAGGACACTCTACAAAATTCTGGACAGTTGCTTTTCACCTTGCCTCTCAAATGCCCAGACTTCAACACATTTTCCCAAAGTATAAATTGAAAATAAAAAGACTGAGGCAAACAGACTTCGGTATGCTGTTTTCTGTGCCAGATCCCTAGCACTGTACTGAGGTACTGTGGAAGTGTGCTGATGTATGTACCATACACGTGCCGAACATCAGTAAATCACAAAGCTGATGGAAGAACACTAAAGGGCTATTATACAAAGGCATTATTTAAGAAAGGTAAGTGATTTCTTTATTAAATAATGTCCTTGTGTAATAGCAGTTACCCACTCCTGGATGTGGGTATCGCAGGATTTATCCATAGTTGGCTTAACATGAGAGCTTCATACTCATGATAAAACCACACTGGCCATGGGTAAATCCTGCAATGCTAACACCCGGTTGTGGGTTATTGCTAAAATAAATCACACATTAAAATGGGTAAATTGGATAGTAAGATGTATGAATTAAATAAGTCTTAAGGAACCTGCTGAATTGTTCTATCAGTGGCTGAAACTGCACCAGATATTGCAGTGAATTCCAGAGGTTAGCAGTGTGATATGTGCCTTGTTGTGATATTTGGTTGTATTAGGGGGTGGATACTTTGGAGGCTTATTTTTTTCTGTGCTTAGGCTAGTGTAGCAGCATTGCTCAAAAGGAACTAGTGAGTGGGAAGAAAACATGGTAAAGGGAACAGTATCAGAAGTGCCAATGTGAGCCTAGGAACTGGGTCTGTGTATGAATCCAGTTGCCAACAGTATCTCAAAGATGCAAGTTTATGGTGAGTGCTTCATGTAATTATCTAGACTCAAGTTCTTCCTACGTATATGATACAACATGAATTTATGAATGGTAGATGTAGTTTTACATCTCCAGTCGATTTCTGTGATCAAGTAAGTACTTCAGTGGATTGTAAGTCTTTCTGTGGTGATACGTTTGCATTTAGCAAAGGCTTTTTACACCTTCTCCCATAGCAGCATAATGCTTTCTATGAAACAGTGTGGAATAAACCCTTAGATTATTTAGTGGGTCACTTGATTAAAAGACGGGTCACCTATATATCAGATACATTGCTCATGCACCTCAGTCAAATAGAGTCTAGAATCAGTACAAAGAAAATATACTTAATTTATTTTAAGAGATCAATGTGAGGATTACATAGACAGGTTAAAATCACTATTATGGTATAGCATATGCTACTGGTTAGTGTGGAGTAAGTTATGCATGGGTTATTGTGTTTCTAATGATGAAGCTACTACTATGATTATATTGGGACATGAGTTAAGCCACTCTTTCAGAAATGCTTGTGGAGGATTTATAATAAAAAATAAACAACACTTGAACAGGAAATAAGCTCATAACTTGGGAAACACGATTTTGGAACAGACTACATTTTGAGATCTGAAATGCATGTGATAATAAATTGTTCAAAAATAAGCTAGAGTAATGGATAGGTGTTTGAAAGTATGAAAGCATATGTATGAGAAGAGATGGCCTCAAGCGCCTAAGCACAGGATAAGGAACTATGAGAGTAGGCCAG